>NC_092285.1:1167500-1210000 GCF_036320965.1 Panulirus ornatus
ACACCGCGAGTTAAAAGTCACACTTGGCGAGGTTTAATGACTGAGAGGACAATCTTGTTATGAAATGACTTTTTCACTCTAAAGGAGTCTCCATTTCCCAGCTACTGGAAGTAGCGCATCCTTGGGCCCTTCAGACCAGCCATGGTTAACACCACGCCTCATTCGTCAATATTGATCCTGGGTTATGCATATTGATGACAAATATACCACATATCGTCCATCATCATTTCCTAATATAATCCAATCCACAACTTCCATCTACAACATCCCTTACGTTTCCACGTCTACCTGTGGGCAACCCACACACACACACACACACAACCACACACCATGACACCCACACTTCGCTGTGGACGCCTTCCTGGAACACGTCGTTACGAATAACGAAACCACGCATAACGAAGGTAACGAAACCACGGATAACGAAGGTAACGAAACCACGGATAACGAAGGTAACGAAACCACGGATAACGAAGGTAACGAAACCACGGATAACGAAAGTAACGAAACCACGGATAACGAAGGTAACGAAACCACGGATAACGAAGGTAACGAAACCACGGATAACGAAGGTAACGAAACCACGGATAACGAAGGTAACGAAACCACGGATAACGAAGGTAACGAAACCACGGATAAGGAAGGTAACGAAACCACGGATAACGAAGGTAATGACACCATTAAACTGATGTTGTAATTCGTAGTTACGATCATATGGACGAGTGTGTGAGTCAAACATGGCCCTCTACAGTGATGGTAGTGAACTAATTCTGGAATGACGTAAATATTAATGACTGGGATAAATACTATACAAGATATGACTTACATGTGAGATGTCTTCACGATGGCTGCTGTGTGTTGTGGTATGGTTGTGGTATGGTTGTGAACACACACACACACACACACACACTACACATTCCTCCACAGTCCTCGTCTTCACAGTCTGTACCACTTCAATGCATCGCTTAATAACGCTGGCAATTGTATGTAACACTTTCACTTGTTACCGTACGTCACTCCTTGTAGCACAACACTTGGTAACGTAACCAATCGTTTGTAACACTTTCACTTGCTATCGTACGTCACTCCTTGTAGTACAACACTTGGTAACGTAACCAATCGTTTGTAACACTTTCACTTGCTATCGTACGTCACTCCTTGTAGTACAACACTTGGTAACGTAACTAAGAGCATGTAACACTCACTTATCATCGTAGGTCAACAACGCGTTACAGAGGTCACACAGGGCTGAGCTCATGCGTTACAGAGGTTACAGCGCGCTGAGCTCATGCGTTACAGAGGTCACACAGGGCTGAGCTCAGCCCGGCGACCAGCCATACCAATGTTAACAAGTCGTGTCACAACCCGCTGTAACACGTTCATCTTCACACTATAACTTAACCCTTCCTCTCCGCCTCATCTTGAGGTCAGGATAAACTACCTTCACTACACACATGACGGTAGTAACGTTACGTCATCTCAGGTCATCATGAGGTGACCCCACACGTGACCCAGACCCGGCGGTAATGTGACACGTTGACCAGAGCGAACATCGTCACCACACACGATAGCATTTGTTTACCATCATCATCAACAACACCTCGTTAACTTCATTATACATTACGAGAGTCAGTCTTAACGTATTCCTACAACTGAACAATATGTTTTACTGTATTTATGAACACTGTATTCATTTAATCTTTACTGGTTTGAACGAATTTATGCGGTTTTTTAAGGAGGTAATAAGCGGAGTGTGTGTGTGTGTTTAAGTGTCTATACGTTATGGTATCTATAGTCATGTCCGTCACTGCTACACTTCACTGTTTCTCCAACTATTTCACTGCACATTTCCCCGTCGTCTTAATCCTCCAGTCTTATGGAATCAAGATATGTCATTATTCTGATGTTATTAACTTTTTCTACATTGAAACGAAGGAAAACGACATATTTGTACACACATAATAATACTCGTAGTTACACAAATGTAGAGACTTGATAATAATTATGGATACAATAGTCACGTGATTCAAAATATATTTCCAGCATCGTACACAAAGCCATGTTCACACTTTAACAACATTTTCACATTACAACGTTAAAGATAAGAGTTGTGATTGATTGTAGATACAAATGTGCGAACGATTCACTGTATTTCCTTCCCACTTCACAACCTAACAACACATACTTCGTACAACCCCATAGTTATGAATATAATGTTACAGAATATATGTAACAGTTGTCTGTCAGGACAATACGACATCGTTATATTTCTATAATTACGTTATGTAACAATATAACACACAAGTTATATTGTCGGGGTACGTCACTTGCCAAGCGCTGCTATATAGAGTTGTTAACGAGGAAAAATGAAACTACACACAAACACACACACACACTACATATATATACATACGTATATATATATATATATATATATATATATATATATATATATATATATATATATATATATATAGAGTGTGTGTGTGTGTGTGTGTGTGTGTGTGTGTATATTATCCCTGGGGATAGGGGAGAAAGAATACTTCCCACGTATTCCCTGCGTGTCGTAGAAGGCGACTAAAAGGGGAGGGAGCGGGTGGCTGGAAATCCTCCCATCTCGTTTTTAATTTTCCAAAAGATGGAACAGAGAATTGGGCCAGGTGAGGGTATTCCCTCAAAGGCCCAGTCCTCTGTTCTTAACGCTACCTCGCTAATGCGGGAAATGGCGAATAGTTTGAAAGAAAAAAAAAGAAATATATATATATATATATATATATATATATATATATATATATATATATATATATATATATATATATATATATATTGCGCGTGATCAAGTATATTCCTATGAGTCAACGGGGAAAATGAAACACGATAAGTTGCCAAGTGCACTTTCGTGTAATAATCACATCATCAGGGGAGACACAAGAGAGAAATATAACAGTCAGTTGATATACATCGAAGAGACGAAGCTAGGACGCCATTTGGTAAACATGTGATTGTCTTGTGTCTCCCTTGATGATGTGATTAATACATGAAAGTGCGCTTGGGAACTTATTGTGTTCCTGCAGTCTACGGATGACTACTTCCAGGATCAGGGTAATGTGGACCCCTTTACAATGAAGTTTTTAAACGACACTGTCGTACTGGCGGTTGTCCAACCTCGTTAGTGACGACTTTCCATTAACGGCGTAACCCCCCACGTCGGAAGGGGGGGTGGGTGATCTCTACTCCCCATCCCTTACCTCCCCCACGTACCACCTCTCTCTCACACACTCATCCGTCATCCATCAAGTTAGCCTCTCATCCACCACACTTATTCTTACATCATCCACCACCACTCCACCTCATCCACACACACACACGTGACTCTGATGCTGTGGTGTGTGTGTGTGTGTGTGTGTCGCTGGACCAGCAGGAAGTCTCGACCGCCGGGTAGTGCTCCTGCAGGAGGCGATGACGGAGGAGCGCTGGTTCAGATCTGCGCACCACAACCTCTCCATCTTGGGCCCAGCTGGAGGGCGCACAGCTCGACCACCTGCAGCTGGTGACGTGCAGCTGGTGACGTACAGCTGGTGACGTGCAGCTGGTGACGTGCAGCTGGCACTCATAACAGTCCGTGGGGGGGTCCGTCCGCGTGTGAGGGTCCCCAACTGTCCGTGGGGGGGTCCGTCAGCGTGTGAGGGTCCCCAACTGTCCGTGGGGGGGTCCGTCCGCGTGTGAGGGGCCCCAACAGTCCGTGGGGGGGTCCGTCCGCGTGTGAGGGGCCCCAACAGACCCCACCCGTTCATGAACGATCTAACGAGGTGACAACACAGGGCACAGTAACTGTGCTTCTGATGTAATACAGTAGGAGAGGATCAGGGTTGTTGACCATGTGTTACCGACCGTCATACTCACCTATACACGCACGCAGTGACCCCCACCAAGTGTTGTGAGTGACCTCACAACACCTAGTGGGGGTCACTCACAACCACCTCCTCCGTGCTGTGTGTGGTGGGTGGGTGGGTGGGTTGCCTCCTCCGTGCTGTGTGTGGTGGGTGGGTGGGTCGCCTCCTCCGTGCTGTGTGTGGTGGGTGGGTGGGTCGCCTCCTCCGTGCTGTGTGTGTGGTGGTGGCTGGGTGGGTCGCCTCCTCCGTGCTGTGTGTGTGGTGGTGGGTGGGTGGGTCGCCTCCTCCGTGCTGTGTGTGTGGTGATGGGTGGGTGGGTCGCCTCCTCCGTGCTGTGTGTGTGGTGGTGGGTGGAAGGGGCGCCTCCTCCGTGCTGTGTGTGGTGATGGGTGGGTGGGTCGCCTCCTCCGTGCTGTGTGTGTGGTGATGGGTGGGTGGGTCGCCTCCTCCGTGCTGTGTGTGTGGTGGTGGGTGGGTGGGTCGCCTCCTCCGTGCTGTGTGTGTGTGGTGGGTGGGTGGGTCGCCTCCTCCGTGCTGTGTGTGGTGGGTGGGTGGGTAAGTCGCCTCCTCCGTGCTGTGTGTGTGGTGGTGGGTGGGTCGCCTCCTCCGTGCTGTGTGTGTGGTGGTGGGTGGGTGGGTCGCCTCCTCCGTGCTGTGTGTGTGGTGATGGGTGGGTGGGTCGCCTCCTCCGTGCTGTGTGTGTGGTGGTGGGTGGGTGGGTCGCCTCCTCCGTGCTGTGTGTGGTGATGGGTGGGTGGGTCGCCTCCTCCGTGCTGTGTGTGTGGTGATGGGTGGGTGGGTCGCCTCCTCCGTGCTGTGTGTGTGGTGGTGGGTGGGTGGGTCGCCTCCTCCGTGCTGTGTGTGTGGTGGTGGGGTGGGTCGCCTCCTCCGTGCTGTGTGTGTGGTGGTGGGTGGGTAAGTCGCCTCCTCCGTGCTGTGTGTGTGGTGATGGGTGGGTGGGTCGCCTCCTCCGTGCTGTGTGTGTGGTGGTGGGTGGGTGGGTCGCCTCCTCCGTGCTGTGTGTGTGGTGGTGGGTGGGTGGGTCGCCTCCTCCGTGCTGTGTGTGTGGTGGTGGGTGGGTAAGTCGCCTCCTCCGTGCTGTGTGTGGTGGGTGGGTGGGTCGCCTCCTCCGTGCTGTGTGTGTGGTGGTGGGTGGGTGGGTCGCCTCCTCCGTGCTGTGTGTGTGGTGGTGGGTGGGTGGGTCGCCTCCTCCGTGCTGTGTGTGGTGGGTGGGTAAGTCGCCTCCTCCGTGCTGTGTGTGGTGGGTGGGTGGGTGGGTCGCCTCATATCTTCCTGGTGTGGGTGGGTGAGCGTCGTCATCCCACCCTCACGTGCGCCAGCTCCCCCCTGCTGGAGGGACTGGTTCTCCACCAATCCCCGTATGTTCTCCAACACTGTCTGCTACAGTTCTCCAACACTGTCTGCACCACACTGTAGCGGGTCTGGGGTTACAGCTGTCTGCACCACACTGTAACGGGTCTGGGGTTACAGCTGTACTGCACCACACTGTAGCGGGTCTGGGGTTACAGCTGTACTGCACCACACTGTAGCGGGTCTGGGGTTACAGCTGTACTGCACCACACTGTAGCGGGTCTGGGGTTACAGCTTACTGCACCACACTCTAGCGGGTCTGGGGTTACAGCTGTACTGCACCACACTGTAGCGGGTCTGGGGTTACAGCTGTCTGCACCACACTGTAGCGGGTCTGGGGTTACAGCTATCTGCTCCACACTGTAGCGGGTCTGGGGTTACAGCTGTCTGCACCACACTGTAGCGGGTCTGGGGTTACAGCTGTCTGCACCACACTGTAACGGGTCAGGGGTTACAGCTGTACTGCACCACACTGTAGCGGGTCTGGGGTTACAGCTATACTGCACCACACTGTAGCGGGTCTGGGGTTACAGCTGTTCTGCACCACACTGTAGCGGGTCTGGGGTTACAGCTGTACTGCACCACACTGTAGCGGGTCTGGGGTTACAGCTGTACTGCACCACACTGTAGCGGGTCTGGGGTTACAGCTGTACTGCACCACACTGTAGCGGGTCTGGGGTTACAGCTGTACTGCACCACACTGTAGCGGGTCTGGGGTTACAGCTGTCTGCACCACACTGTAGCGGGTCTGGGGTTACAGCTGTAGTGCACCACGCTGTAGCGGGTCTGGGGTTACAGCTGTAGTGCACAACACTGTAACGGGTCTGGGGTTACAGCTGTCTGCACCACACTGTAGCGGGTCTGGGACTACAGCTGGCCCGCTGTAGTCCAAGGGCTCGCCACACCACCTGGGACAGCTGGCCCGCTGTAGTCCCAGGGCTCGCCACACCACCTGGGACAGCTGGCCCGCTGTAAGACTACCTCACTCACAATCACTCATAAACCACTCTAACTCTCTCCCCTCACAACCACTACTTCATCCTCCTTACTCATAAATTTTATGAGAATTAATGTATTTGTGATTCATGCAAATTGTTGTTGTGTTCTATAACCTTGTGTACACTCGTGTACACCAGATCACCTCACAACACACACACACACACACACACACACACACACACACACACATACACACACACATACACACACACACACACATACACACACACACACACACACACACACACACACACACACACACACACACATCTACACCTCAGCGACACAGAAATTTTGGGTAAAAGGTAATATTATTTTTATTCAAATAATTCATCATCTCATATTTCGTGAATCACAAACGCTACAAAACCATCATTTTCTTTCATACTGTTCGCCATTTCCCGCATTAGCGAGGTAGCGTTAAGAACAGAGGACTGGGCCTTTGAGGGAATATCCTCACCTGGCCCCCTTCTCTGTTCCTTCTTTTGGAAAAAAAACCCAAAAAAAACATCATTTATAATTATTTATAACTACGAATGATTCTAGATTTCAGAACTACCATTAAGGCAATGGTTGGTCAACCATTGTTATCACCACAGTAAACCCGACCATTATGTTTTGTTAATATGTACTTCATCCATCTCTCAGTGATTGGGTCATTACAGTGAGTGGCTCATTACAGTGATTGGGTCATTAATACCTTCTCTACCATCTCTACTCCACAGCATGTACGTCATCCATCTCTCAGTGAGTGGGTCATTACAGTGAGTGGGTCATTACAGTGATTGGGTCATTAATACCTTCTCTACCATCTCTACTCCACAGCATGTACGACATCCATCTCTTAGTGAGTGGCTCATTACAGTGATTGGGTCATTACAGTGAGTGGGTCATTAATACCTTCTCTACCATCTCTACTCCACAGCATGCACGACACAGACACAGATCCTCGCGAACTCGAGGCCTTTGCTGAGCGATTCAAACAGAGACGCATCAAGCTGGGGGTTACGCAGGCAGACGTGGGCAAAGCTTTGGCTAACCTCAAACTACCTGGTGTGGGTGCCCTCTCACAGTCCACAATCTGCAGGTAAGGTCACAACTCCAACCTTCTGTTGACACCATAACAACTTCACTACTTGGTAAACTACAACTGTCTACTGTGCTGTCTCCATCTATAGTGGTGGGTGAGGGAGGAGCCTTCTCCTGTACTGTGCTGTCTCCATCTATAGTGGTGGGTGAGGGAGGAGCCTTCTGCTGTACTGTCTCCATCTATAGTGGTGGGTGAGGGAGGAGCCTTCTGCTGTACTGTCTCCATCTATAGTGGTGGGTGAGGGAGGAGCCTTCTGCTGTACTGTACTGTCTCCATCTATAGTGGTAGGTGAGGGAGGAGCCTTCTGCTGTACTGTACTGTCTCCATCTATAGTGGTAGGTGAGGGAGGAGCCTTCTGCTGTACTGTACTGTCTCCATCTATAGTGGTGGGTGAGGGAGGAGCCTTCTGCTGTACTGTACTGTCTCCATCTATAGTGGTAGGTGAGGGAGGAGCCTTCTGCTGTACTGTCCTGTCTCCATCTATAGTGGTGGGTGAGGGAGGAGCCTTCTGCTGTACTGTGCTGTCTTCTACCATCTGTCCTTCCCATGTACTGTCCTCCAGCGGGTGAGACAGTGGACATGTCCCACCTCGTAGTCCCGAGACATTATCTGGGAAGGTTTTTGACACATCCTGTGTCCCAGTAGAGATTCTACTTCTACCTCTACACAGGAAGACACTACTACATCTACTCGGACGTTAATACGTCTACACCTGTGTGTGTGTGTGTGTGTGTGTGTGTGTGTATGTGTGTGTGTGTGTGTGGGTCTGTGTGTGTGTGTGTGTGTGTGTGTGTGTGTATGTGTATGTGTGTGTGTGTGTGTGTGTGTGTGTGTGTCCTGTTCATATTTCTTTATTTCTGATACTTATTGTTTCTACATCTACTACTGGGTTAAGACTCTACTTCTACTGCTTCTACAACAGAGGGGGGGACTCCCTTCCATCTACCTCTACCATGACTGGAAAGAAATTCACATTCCTCCACAACTGAAGAAAAAAAAAATATATAGAAAAAAAATCGACCTAACTGGCAATGTTGTCTCTAGGGTGTTGCCATCACAGGTTCAACCATTTTTTTTTTCCTAAGTCGGAGTTCTGGGGTGGGCGGGGGTGGGCGGGGGTGGGCGGGGGTGGGCGGGGTAAGGGTGGGGGAGTTTATTCCTGATTAACCATAATTTTTCTCCCATGATTAAAGGGAGATGTTTTCCTCCCTCCCCGTCATACATTTTCTCAAATGTTTTGATTCATTAATTTCCTGTTGAAGGTTATATATATATATATATATGTATATATATATTTTTTTTCCCAGTGTAACAGATTCAATAGTTTTAGTATTAACTAAAAGATTAATTTTCTTTTCTTGTTATATGATTTATTTTTTGTGTCTCTCGTTTTCTAAGGTTTGGAATTAAAACATAAAAATCTTTTTCCATTTCTGTAAAAACTCTTGTGTTTTTCTGAGGGGACTTGATCACTTCTTACATTTACCTGACATTTAAAGTGAATTTTTCTTTTAAACGCACAGGCATAGAGTGGAGTTAATGAGAAAAATTATTAATCATATGCACACACACACACACTCCTTACACACACACATACACACACACACACACACACACACATACTCCATACACACACACACACACACACACTCCTTACACACACACACATACACACTCCTTACACACACACACACATACACACACACATACGGGCCTCCGTGGTGTAATGGTTAGCGTTGCTGACCATGATCAACACGCACCCGCCCGGGGTCGGGTCCGCGTGGGTTCGAATCCTGGGCGCGGAAATCGGCCCAAAGACCCGTATGTATGTGTGTGTGTGTGTGTGTATGTGTGTCTTCACCAGTATGTGTCTATATCTATGTATCTTTACGGGTATTAAGTGTAAACAAGATGTCTCATCATATAAACCTTATCTTTCCATCACTCTCACTCACACTCATCAGTTAGTCTCGCTAGTCTCGTGTGTTGTGCTCGTGAACCATTATGTTAACCCTTCCTTCCTTCCTCCTCGTCTGTGTCTCGTACAACCACCTCGTCTGTGTCTCGTACAACCACCTCGTCTGTGTCTCGTACAACCACCTCGTCTGTGTCTCGTACAACCACCTCGTCTGTGTCTCGTACAACCACCTCGTCTGTGTCTCGTACAACCACCTCGTCTGTGTCTCGTACAACCACCTCGTCTGTGTCTCGTACAACCACCTCGCCTGTGTCTCGTACAACCACCTCGTCTGTGTCTCGTACACCTGAAGATTCAGCATAATTAATAAAAAAAAAAAACCTGTCCTCATTTACATAAGTTAAGGTCGGTAATTACCTTAAATGTAATGATCCGGTCACCTAAGGTCGTTAATTACCTTAAATGTAATGATCCGTTCACCTTTATTTCTCTTTGTTCTACGGTCGTTCAACCCCCCTCAGTCATGTGGGGTCATCACAAGGCAGTACATGTATTGATCTGGATGTATTGCCTCGCACCATCTTCTCCGCTCATGTGACATTCCAATCTGGGTCTGTCTCACCACAGCGGTTCCCTACCACATCACCACATGCGTATATACGCGAACCTTCAGCGTTACGCATTCTCTGTCACGTGACTAGTGTTCGTTCTGAGCGATAGATAAGGTGCCAAGCAGTCTATCTTCCCAGAGAGTCTCTTCACCAACTCCTGTGTCGAAGCAAATGTCATGGACTCCACCAATTCTTCTTCCCATCTCAAAGACGATACAACAGTTGTAGCATTTTGTACCTCCTGCACCCGACTCTGTATCCCTGTATGTAATGTTACCCAAGTCATGTGTCCACCTTCATTCTCCAGAACACTGGAACAAGGTTCCAGTCCTGCACGTCCCACACTAACACGAGTTAAGATAAACTGGAGTAGACCCAAGGACAGACCTTGCAGCACTCACTCCTTAAAAGAGTAAAATGAAGTAAAACTGAATAAATAAATAAATGAATAGTAAATAGATGAATAAACAAGTACATCTCATTAGTATTCGCTGCTTAAATTTCACTTCATCTCAAAGGATGGCGACCTTCCTGACTTTCGCAAGTCATAGGCCTAAACCCGAGCCAAGCGACCGTGTCAAAGGCTTTCCCGTGCGACATCTTGTGTCATGGTGGAATGTAAAGTAATTATGTACTTCAAGATATTGATAATCTGTCCGACATTCTCTCTCCTGGAGGTAAAACAATATCATACAAATCGAACATATTGATCAAATATAACATCTTTCATCTAAACTTCTGATGTTTATTAACAACAGTTTTTCTGCCATTGTAAATAAAGTTCACACTTCTAGATTGCAGTCAACCCCAACACGTGGTTACACAACTGACCTGCTTACTGTATCACGATTATCAGCTGTGAAACTTTGACGTGTTCTCGCGTTAATCTGTTAACGCTGACCTCCCCTACTGTATTATCACCTCCACGTCAATCTATCGACAGTGAGTCTTTTACGAGACACAAACGAGATTTTATTTTTTTTTTTTAACTTTTCTTTCAAATTTCCTAACAAACCTTCATTACGTAAATACAATAAACTACTGTCTACATTACATCACCACTGTAGCTGTCTGGGTGTATTATACAGTGTGGCATCACCACTGTAGCTGTCTGGGTGTATTATACAGTGTGACATCACCACTGTAGCTGTCTGGGTGTATTATACAGTGTGGCATCACCACTGTAGCTGTCTGGGTGTATTATACAGTGTGGCATTACCACTGTAGCTGTCTGGTGTATTATACAGTGTGACATCACCACTGTAGCTGTCTGGGTGTATTATACAGTGTGGCATCACCACTGTAGCTGTCTGGGTGTATTATACAGTGTGGCATCACCACTGTAGCTGTCTGGGTGTATTATACAGTGTGGCATCACCACTGTAGCTGTCTGGGTGTATTATACAGTGTCACAATATTGTTCTTTGCTTTTGGATTGTCTAAATGTTTTCTTCCATAATTACGTGTTTTCATTCTTTATGATGTAGACATAATACTGATAATTTGGTTCTGGTCTACACAAATATAGATTGATTCCTTATGTCATTGTTTTCCTGTGTGTATATAACTGAACATTGAAAGATTAATATCCTAAAGGTGATTATATTATAAGGTTTTTATATGTATGTATGAAATCAGTAACTTGTTTTCTCATAGTTCTCTAACTTTCATGAATCTCTCTCTCTCTCTCTCTCTCTCTCTCTCTCTCTCTCTCTCTCTCTCTCTCTCTCTCTCTCTCCAGCCATCCTAACCACAAACTAATCTCTCTCTCTCTCTCTCTCTCTCTCTCTCTCTCTCTCTCTCTCTCTCTCTCTCCAGCCATCCTAACCACAAACTAATCTCTCGTTCTCCCCCTCTCTCTCTCTCTCTCTCTCTCTCCAGCCATCCTAACCACAAACTAATCTCTCTCTCTCTCTCTCTCTCTCTCTCTCTCTCTCTCTCTCTCTCTCTCTCTCTCTCTCTCTCTCCAGCCATCCTAACCACAAACTAATCTCTCGTTCTCTCTCCCTCTCTCTCTCTCTCTCTCTCTCTCTCTCTCTCTCTCTCTCTCTCTCTCTCTCTCTCTCTCTCTCTCCAGCCATCCTAACCACAAAACTAATCTCTCGTTCTCTCTCCCTCTCTCTCTCTCTCTCTCTCTCTCTCTCTCTCTCTCTCTCTCTCTCTCTCTCTCTCTCTCTCTCTCTCTCTCTCCAGCCATCCTAACCACAAACTAATCTCTCTCTCTCTCTCTCTCTCTCTCTCTCTCTCTCTCTCTCTCTCTCTCTCTCTCTCTCTCTCCAGCCATCCTAACCACAAACTAATCTCTCGTTCTCCCTCTCTCTCTCTCTCTCTCTCTCTCTCTCTCTCTCTCTCTCTCTCTCCTCTCTCTCTCTCTCTCCAGCCATCCTAACCACAAAACTAATCTCTCGTTCTCTCTCCCTCTCTCTCTCTCTCTCTCTCTCCCTCTCTCTCTCTCTCTCCAGCCATCCTAACCACAAAACTAATCTCTCGTTCTCTCTCTCTCTCTCTCTCTCTCTCTCTCTCTCTCTCTCTCCAGCCATCCTAACCACAAACTAATCTCTCTCTCTCTCTCTCTCTCCTCTCTCTCTCTCTCTCTCCAGCCATCCTAACCACAAACTAATCTCTCTCTCTCTCTCTCTCTCCCTCGTGACCCCAGGTTCGAATCCTTGACGCTGTCACACAACAACATGATCGCCCTCAAGCCTGTGCTGCAGGCGTGGCTGGAGGAAGCCGAAGCGCAAGCCAAGAACAAGCGAAGGGATCCGGAGGCGCCCTCTGTCCTACCTATGGGCGAGGTAGATGATGTGAGATGATCGGCCGGTCACTACCAAGGATGGCAGATACAGTCCTTACAACCGCGTGACAAGGGCTAACAACACTACAACACTTGTAGCTTCAGGGGGAGGAGGGGGATTTGCCTTCAGATGGGGATTTACACAAGGGAAAGACAGGGATTAGGACGGTTATGGGTGGGTGGGTGGGAAGCAAAAGGGGATTTGCCCTCAGGGATCAACACAAGGTGGAAGACGGGGGATTAACTGGGATTAACACAAGGTGGAAGACGAGGGATTAACTGGGATTAACACAAGGTGGAAGACGGGGGATTAACTGGGATTAACACAAGGTGGAAGACGGGGGATTAACTGGGATTAACACAAGGTGGAAGACGGGGGATTAACTGGGATTAACACAAGGTGGAAGACGGGGGATTAACTGGGATTAACACAAGGTGGAAGACGAGGGATTAACTGGGATTACTGTAGGGGGGGGGGAGATGGGGAAGTGATTTGAGGGGATTTTTCTAATCACTTAAGATGGTAAGAACTTGGTGGTAAAATTACTGTAAGGTTTGCAACTTCGACTTTATTACTTTACTACACTTTAATACTTTTTACTCACTTCAAAAGTCTATGTAACCAGCCCCACACTTATAAAATCCGGGTTAGTTTTATAATGTCGATCAAACGTCATTTTCTATACATTTCTAACTTTTTTTTAATAGTAACTATGAGTTATATGTCTGCCAAACCATATGTCATATTTAAGAAACTTTCCTCAAAGTAAATTATATGATATCAAGAACTGGTTCAGGTTTTTGCATAAGTTAATTATAAGTTAATTTCTATCTTCGATGCTGGACAAAACATAACTAATTTTGACACAAGATGTTGCGATTAACTGATTTACATAATGAAATATATCAAATACAAACACAAATATAAAACTCACACAATGATTTACTTCTACAACTCAATAAGGTTGAATTTTGGTAAATATTAATCGGTCAACATTATATATATATATATATATATATATATATATATATATATATATATATATATATATATATATATATATATATATATATCCAGCCATTGTTTTAGTCACATATCTATATCTATATATATATATATATATATATATATATATATATATATATATATATATATATATATATATATCAATACCTACAACATCAATGATGTATTCAAACTCATTAATGAAATCTGCAATCATTTTTAAACGCCACACGCACGCGCGCGCGCCATTCCCTGCACGTGTCATAACGCGCGACACTGGCACTGGACACACCCCCACCTGCTGGCCAATAATCTTCGGTCTTCCGTCTAAGATGGCCGTGTAATGTTTACATCAACGGCCAATCACAACCCCAGATCCCTTGGGAAAATATCTGGACTTCCTCCAATCAGAGCGTCGGACATACGTGACGTAGAACCCGCGTGATTTGAGTAATGAGTTAATCGGAAGATAACATGTTGGCCAGTTGACGTGGACCGTCGCGAGACCAGAGGAAATTATCAATAAAGAAGAGAAGCATAGAATAAAGGGATAATTATGAGTAATAAAGAGATAAAGAGACAGGAATTAAGGAAAGAAGGAAGTAATGTTACCATCTTTATGTTTCAATCTTTACTTCATCATCATTAACTTGGACTGACTCAAAGTAGAGTACATTAAAACCCAAGAGCAATTAATTATGTCGGGGAAAATGTATTCATAAATTACAGGGAAATGAGAAATCTTGGTAAATGTGCCATAAATGATAGTGGTTTAACGAGACCTTAGCACCATACAGAGGGAAACACAGTACAGTCGTCTGGGAAACCAGAACATGACAGAGATGAACAGCGAAATACAGTGTGGTAACTACAAGCCTAACTACACTCAACTGCTCGTCCCAGTGACGTGTGTTGTATTAAGCTTATATTGTGATCACAACTCACTCACAACTCATGATAAAGATGAGTTTAACTCACCACTGATGAATCCCTCTGGCCACATAATAAGACCACAAGGTCTGTATATCTAGATGATGATAGAAAATGTGTCTCACTCTAGATGGGTTATGTACATACTTCAATACCTACTTGTGGTAAGTAAACCCCCCACCCCCCACCATCATCACTTAAGCCTAAAAGGGGGACTCACTTCTCAACTCATCCTACCACGCTGTGATGGTTTATCGCCAAGTACCAAGCTATACCGTCTCCCAGCAGATAACCTGGTCATAGACCATCAGGTCTTGTGTTATCTGTCCTTCCCATGTACTGTCCTCCAGCAGATAACCTGGTCATAGACCATCAGGTCTTGTGTTATCTGTCCTTCCCATGTACTGTCCTCCAGCAGATAACCTGGTCATAGACCATCAGGTCTTGTGTTATCTGTCCTTCCCATGTACTGTCCTCCAGCAGATAACCTGGTCATAGACCATCAGGTCTTGTGTTATCTGTCCTTCCCATGTACTGTCCTCCAGCAGATAACCTGGTCATAGACCATCAGGTCTTGTGTTATCTGTCCTTCCCATGTACTGTCCTCCAGCAGATAACCTGGTCATAGACCATCAGGTCTTGTGTTATCTGTCCTTCCCATGTACTGTCCTCCAGCAGATAACCTGGTCATAGACCATCAGGTCTTGTGTTATCTGTCCTTCCCATGTACTGTCCTCCAGCAGATAACCTGGTCATAGACCATCAGGTCTTGTGTTATCTGTCCTTCCCATGTACTGTCCTCCAGCAGATAACCTGGTCATAGACCATCAGGTCTTGTGTTATCTGTCCTTCCCATGTACTGTCCTCCAGCAGATAACCTGGTCATAGACCATCAGGTCTTGTGTTATCTGTCCTTCCCATGTACTGTCCTCCAGCAGATAACCTGGTCATAGACCATCAGGTCTTGTGTTATCTGTCCTTCCCATGTACTGTCCTCCAGCAGATAACCTGGTCATAGACCATCAGGTCTTGTGTTATCTGTCCTTCCCATGTACTGTCCTCCAGCAGATAACCTGGTCATAGACCATCAGGTCTTGTGTTATCTGTCCTTCCCATGTACTGTCCTCCAGCAGATAACCTGGTCATAGACCATCAGGTCTTGTGTTATCTGTCCTTCCCATGTACTGTCCTCCAGCAGATAACCTGGTCATAGACCATCAGGTCTTGTGTTATCTGTCCTTCCCATGTACTGTCCTCCAGCAGATAACCTGGTCATAGACCATCAGGTCTTGTGTTATCTGTCCTTCCCATGTACTGTCCTCCAGCAGATAACCTGGTCATAGACCATCAGGTCTTGTGTTATCTGTCCTTCCCATGTACTGTCCTCCAGCAGATAACCTGGTCATAGACCATCAGGTCTTGTGTTATCTGTCCTTCCCATGTACTGTCCTCCAGCAGATAACCTGGTCATAGACCATCAGGTCTTGTGTTATCTGTCCTTCCCATGTACTGTCCTCCAGCAGATAACCTGGTCATAGACCATCAGGTCTTGTGTTATCTGTCCTTCCCACCTCCTCCAAAGTGGTCTACAATCAGTGGTTGTGTAGACCCCAGAGAAACGATGGTATCAAATGATATTCAGTCATCAAATGCTTCTCACATTTCCCGTGGCTATTTAGAATAACTACAATACTTTATATATCATTTAAACCAGTAACGTCTGATGCTTATCATACAATCATTACTTTCATCAGTTGGTAATGATACAGGTGGGTGTGTGTGAAGGTATAGGAGTGATGTACGGATGTGGGAAGTGAACAGAGAATGCAAATTAAGGACAGAAGGAAGACGTGTTGGAAATGATATAGAGTGAAGATAAAGCTGTACAAACACTAAGCGTATCGAGAACGTACTTACAAAACCGATAATCACATCGTCTAGTGAGGCACATTCGACCTTGTTAACTTATCCAACGCTGAGAGAAATATGATATCAAGGTCTGGCTTCACACGCCACATCAACACTCAAACCATGTACGTATGGTCGGGATGGTAGATGGCGCGGGTGGTCAGAAGGGGAAGCAGACCGGATTGGACAAGGATAGTGGGAGTTCTGTGGTAGTATGATGTATGGTGTGTGGCTAATGTAGTGAAGGGTTTATTACCGTCTTTATGACGCCTTATCCATATACCCCCAGTACAGTGTGTGTGTGTGTGTGTGTGTGTGTGTGTGTGTGTGTGGGTTAAGGAAGTAGTGTAGGTAAGACGGAGTATGGGGGGTTGTACTGCACATGTCAATATAGATCATTACAGACATTCTCATAGCTTCCATGAGCCCTGAGAACCATGTGTGTTCTATGTTTGTGTAGCTATCAGCTCTGCTGCTATGTTATGTACCTACACTGCTGTAGGTACACTGTACCTGGCTATGTTATGTACCTACACTGTTGTAGGTACACTGTACCTGGCTATGTTATGTACCTACACTGTTGTAGGTACACTGTACCTGGCTATGTTATGTACCTACACTGTTGTAGGTACACTGTACCTGGCTATGATATGTACCCACACTATCTGGCTATGTTAACGCCATTCCATACCACCGCACCAACTGGCCCTTAAGCGCTAATGGAGTACACGCCCTTGAGTGGCGAGTGAAGTGTTAACCCTTAATGGAGATGGTGAACCATTCTGAGCCTATGATGACCTTGTCCTGTGTCTTAACTGCTCAAACGCCTCATCAACCCACTACACACGGATAGATAATCATCCTATTGTCTATCTATCTATCTACAGACATTCTGTAAACTCATTTACATAATAGACAGACGAGAATGAGAGGTTTTGGCTCCTATATATGTAGATGATGATGACGTAATCCTGAATGCCAATGATCACAGAGAAGTATTGACCTGTGAGGTCAATAAGGCATTCTGGCTTGACCTGAATAGGTGAAAATCTTCCCCACCCTCTCATTCACTGTTCAATAGTGAATGATTTATTCAAGAGACCAGTGAACACAGAGAAATGAATTACCACAGTATTGACCAATCATGACGTCACACACACACACACACACACACACACATATACACACGTACTCACGAATACATCGACGAACAGAATCATAGAATACATTTCTCTCTCTCTCTCTCTCTCTCTCTCTCTCTCTCTCTCTCTCTCTCTCTCTCTCTCTCTCTCTCTCTCTCACTGCAGTAGAGAGGAGGTCATGAGAGAGCCTCCAGTGCTCCTGTCTGGCCTTTACTGGGTTGGTAAAGCAATCAATGTCTGCTCATGTTGCTTGTAGATGAAAGCAGACCTTACAGCACTGTTGTAGTCATGCCAGTGGCACTGTTACATGCTGGGTTGGGCACTGCTGACCTGCTAACACACTGCAGTGAAGTGCAGGCAGACCATGGACTGAGCAGTGCCGGGCAAGTGGCTCAACGGTGTGTGTGTGTGTGTGTGTGTGTGTGTGTGTGTGTGCGTGTGTGTGTACGCAACCAACTGCACGATATATCTATTATAGCTTCGTATATGCTTCACATATAGAATTTCTAAGGATCTTATATATTCTCTATATAATGTTCCTTTTCCATGAAAATCTGAAACAGTGTCACTATACAGTCTACAGTATCATATATATATATATATATATATATATATATATATATATATATATATATATATATATATATGCACCAGTGTGCAGTTCAATTACTGTTATGAAAATATGAGGAAAGCCAGAGATAGGTTTAAATACCTTTAACTCAGTCAATATGACACGTATCAATATTCGACTTTTAATTCACAAGAGTATTTAGTCGGTTGGGTTTATACGATAGATCCCAGAAAACCCACAGCCATGATATAACACAGCCATGATATAACACAGCCATGATATAACACAGCCATGATATAACACAGCCATGATATAACACAGCCATGATATAACACAGCCATGATATAACACAGCCATGGTATACCACAGCCATGATATAACACAGCCATGCTATAACACAGCCATGATATAACACAGCCATGATATAACACAGCCATGATATACCACAGCCATGATATACCACAGCCATGATATAACACAGCCATGATATAACACAGCCATGATATACCACAGCCATGATATAACACAGCCATGGTATACCACAGCCATGATATAACACAGCCATGCTATAACACAGCCATGATATAACACAGCCATGATATAACACAGCCATGATATAACACAGCCATGATATAACACAGCCATGGTATACCACAGCCATGATATACCACAGCCATGATATAACACAGCCATGATATACCACAGCCATGATATACCACAGCCATGATATAACACAGCCATGATATAACACAGCCATGATATAACACAGCCATGGTATACCACAGCCATGATATAACACAGCCATGATATACCACAGCCATGATATAACACAGCCATGATATAACACAGCCATGATATAACACAGCCATGGTATACCACAGCCATGATATGACACAGCCATGATATAACACAGCCATGATATAACACAGCCATGATATGACACAGCCATGATATAACACAGCCATGACATACAAGCTTAACAAATGAATAATGTATGCATAGCAAGCCAAATTTAGTGTGTATATATGTTTGTGTGTTTAGATAAATTATTCATAATTACTCCACCACCAATTATTATGAAAGAGTCCTGGTGTTACCTACGACTTTTATAAAGGATCCTACAGCCCAAATCTTCGCTACTTCCAGTATATATATATATATATATATATATATATATATATATATATATATATATATATATATATATATATATATATTGCAAGAGGTCACAGGGGGTACGCGTGATCTAGTATATGCAGGAAAAACCACGAGGAAAATAAAACACGATAAGTCCCAAGTGCACTTTCATGTAATGATCACATCGTCTGAGGAGACACAAGAATGAGATAGAAGACGTAGAACAGTCAGTTGATATACAAGGAAGAGACGTAGCTAAGACGCCATTGGTAAACAAGCGTTACCAGATGGTGGTGTTCGGGTCTGGCATCATACCTGGTGTTCGGGTCTGGCATCATACCTGGTGTTCGGGTCTGGCATCATACCTGGTGTTCGGGTCTGGCATCATACCTGGTGTTCGGGTCTGGCATCATACCTGGCGTTAAACTTTTTATTATGTGGACAAGAAAAGGAACTGTTTACAAATTTTGCTTACAATGTGGCCATCCAATTTGTATAGACCTTCTCTCGTATTCATGTTACAATTCTTTGTGTATTAATAACAGAAGATTCAATTATATTTCTCGTGGTAAAGGAGTTAGAGTTAATACTTTTAATTGTCATTGCTACAGTGAATACAAGGGTTATAATTTTCAACATGATTAAACAAGCCATTTGATTCTTGTCCTGTTCTTATACTATATTTATGTTGCTTAAGTCGAACATAAAGATCCTTGCCAGTCTGCCTAACATAAAACATATTACAATTTTTACAAGGTATTGTGTAAACACAGCCCACAGACTTTTCTGGTGCGTTCTTGATTAAGATATTCATTATAGTCTTGTTATTGCTGAAGGCTACATTTAAATTAAGGGATTTAAGTTCCCTGGGAAGTAATGTAGAATTATCACTGAAAGATTGTTGGTATCAAGTGTTTAACTCTACAAAATTGTTTCTCAGCCAACTTAAGGGATTTATCAATGAAAGATCGAGGATAGTTTAACTTGGATCCAACAGAATATAGAATATACGAAGATATATTCTATTGGATCCAAGCTAAAGTATTCTAGATCTTTCATTGATAAATCCCTTAAGTTGGCTATGAAATAATTTTAAGGAGTTAAATCTAATCCTTGATAGCAAGAATCTTTTAGTTCTCCCATTTAATGATAATTTTACATTACTTTCCAGGCTGCTTAAATCATTTGATGTAAATATAGCCTTCAGCAATAACAATACTATAAAGAATATCTTAATCAAGAACTCATCAGAAATTTCTGCGGGCTGTATTTACGCAATACCTTGTAAAAATTGTAATATGTGTTATGTTGGTCAGATTAGCAAGGATCTTTATGTTAGACTTAAGCAACATAAATATAGTATAAGAACAGGACAAGAATCAAATGCTTTACTTAATCATGTTAAAAATTACGATCATTGTATTAATTGGAGTAACGCTAATTCAGTTATCAACTTCTTACCCATGAGAAATATCACTGAATCTTCTTTTATTAAATACACAAAGAATTGTAACATTAATATTAGTGAAGGTCTATATAAATTGGATGGCTTATTGTTGGTAAATTTTTAAGTTGTGCTGTTTCTTGTCCACATAATAAAAAGTTTAACGCCAGGTATGATGCCAGACCCGAACACCAGGTATGATGCCAGACCCGAACACCAGGTATGATGCCAGACCCGAACACCAGGTATGATGCCAGACCCGAACACCAGGTATGATGCCAGACCCGAACACCAGGTATGATGCCAGACCCGAACACCAGGTATGATGCCAGACCCGAACACCAGGTATGATGCCAGACCCGAACACCAGGTATGATGCCAGACCCGAACACCAGGTATGATGCCAGACCCGAACACCAGGTATGATGCCAGACCCGAACACCAGGTATGATGCCAGACCCGAACACCAGGTATGATGCCAGACCCGAACACCAGGTATGATGCCAGACCCGAACACCACCATCTGGTAACGCTTGTTTACCAATGGCGTCTTAGCTACGTCTCTTCCTTGTATATCAACTGACTGTTCTACGTCTTCTATCTCATTCTTGTATCTCCCCTGACGATGTGATCATTACACGAAAGTGCACTTGGGAACTCATCATGTTTCATTTTCCTGTGTTCTTTGCCTATATATATATATATATATATATATATATATATATATATATATATATATATATATATATATATATATATATAGTGATGGGTTATCGTTGCAGGAGTAGAGTAGTAATAATAGCTTAATGATACACAAGTTAATCACGTGAACATAAACAATAATGTTCACGTAGGAAGTTAGTATAACACAACGGGTCTGTAACAGTCTCGAACCCCGTTTTCTGTGTATCCTCAGAAACGCAAGAGGACGTCGATCGCGGCTCCGGAGAAGCGGTCGCTGGAGGCGTACTTCGCGGTGCAGCCCCGTCCGTCGGGGGAGAAGATCGCTGCCATCGCGGAGAAGTTGGACCTGAAGAAAAACGTAGTGCGGGTCTGGTTCTGTAACCAGCGACAGAAACAGAAGAGGATGAAGTTTGCCGCCACACAGAAGCAGATGGCGGGCGCCAACGTCCACACTTCCATGGGTTCCATGATGACTTCGCCCATGCCACCCCACACACCAGTCCCGTAGTGGATGGCCTCCCCTGGTAGCCGCCCAGCCGCTCTGGACCTGCCCACCCGCTCCTCCGCCGCCCACCACCACCAACACCACGCCCACCACCAACAACAACACCAGCAGCAGCAACACCACCACCAGCAGGCTAACCGCCCCTCGCCCAACTCCGCCCCCAACACCGCCCCCTGCCCGCCCACGCCCCGCCCACTGTGGACGGAGCAGGGCGAGGCGGGCGACCGTTGGGTGGCACCGGGCCCTTCCTGGGCGTACAGTTATGCCTACGCTGCCGCCCACGCCCACCAAGCCACCCGCCAGCTGACGCAGTGACCCACAGCACACGACGCCCACGCTGACCCGTGGGCGCGCCCCTACCACAGGGCAGGTGGGGCCACGCACGAGTGGTAGCGAGCGCTGTGGTGGACGCTGTGGTAGCGAGCGCTGTGGTAGCGAGCGCTGTGGTGGACGCTGCTGTGTAGCGGAGATAAACATTCTAGCGGTCCAGGACCCGGTGATGGTGGCCGTGGTCCACACTGGGCCACACTGGGCCACGGTCACGCGACGGCATCAGGGGTCGGGTCATATGACCCTTCCAGGCACGGGGGGGGGGTCAACAAGCTGACGTCATCAGTGACCCTCGTTCTCTAAATAATGACCTGAGTCAGTAAGTCAGTGAGTCAGTTGAGTCAGTCAGTGAGTGAGTCAGTCATCCAGTCAGTCAAGACTCGAAACCTGGGAACGACTGACCTCAAACAACCCCCCCCCCCCCCCGGCTCAGGGTCAAGCCTCATGTTGTCAGAAGAAGAAAAAAAGAGAAATAAATGATAATAATAAATGATAATAAATGATAATAAATGATAATTAGAGAAGTGATGTGATGGTTGATGACAATGCTCTATGCTTCAACAATAAGGTCTAATATTGATTGTCAGGAAAACCTTGTACAAAATTAGTGTAAGTCTCCCCCTCCTTTATTACATCCGCTGTGTACAGACACGTCACTGCTCTCACCCGGTGATATCATGTGAAACACTGTATTGCCCCATAACGGCCGCTGACCTCACCACCGATTTTGAGCCTTCTGTCGGACAGTAATAAGGCTTATTTTCCAATGTTTCCACGGTATGGCTGGCCAATATGTCTTAAAACATCATAAGGATTTCCACATTTTCGTTGATCTTTTCTTTTTAACCAAAGAAAATGTAAATATAATAATAATAATACTAATAATAACAATAATAATAATAATAATAATATTATATTAGTTGTACTTCAAGTGTACTATCGAGGGATAGCACACAAGCTGCACTTCATTGTGCATAACAGCTCAAGGATTTTGTGAAGTAGTTGTAGTTAGATGTAGTTATTAACAATATTGGTTAGACCTCACAACCCCCCCCTCCCCCCCCCAGCACCAACAACAACAACAACAACAACAACAACACTCTTGCCTCCAGCAACCAACCACGAGTATGTACACATGACCACACATCATCACCTCTCTGGTGTACACATGACCACACATCATCACCTCTCTGGTGTACACATGACCACACATCATCACCTCTCTGGTGTACACATGACCACACATCATCACCTCTCTGGTGTACACATGACTACATATCACCCCTCTGGTGTACACATGACTACATATCACCCCTCTGGTGTACACATGACTACATATCACCCCTCTGGTGTACACATGAATACACATCACCCCTCTGGTGTACACATTACATATCACCCCTCTGGTATACACATGACTACACATCACCCCTCTGGTGTACACATTACATATCACTCCCCTGGTGTACACATTACATATCAACCCTCTGGTGTACACATTACATATCACCCCTCTGGTGTACACATTACCACACATCACCCCCCTGGTGTACACATTACACATCACCCCTCTGGTGTACACATGACCACACATCACCCTTCTGGTGTACACATGAATACACATCACCCCTCTGGTGTACACATTACATATCACCCCTCTGGTGTACACATTACATATCACCCCTCTGGTGTACACATTACATATCACCCCTCTGGTGCACACATGACCACACATCACCCCTTTGGTGTACACATTACATATCACCCCCCTGGTGTACACGACCACACATCACCCCTCTGGTGTACACATTACATATCACTCCCCTGGTGTACACATTACATATCAACCCTCTGGTGTACACATTACATATCACTCCCCTGGTGTACACATTACATATCAACCCTCTGGTGTACACATTACATATCACCCCTCTGGTGTACACATTACCACACATCACCCCCCTGGTGTACACATTGCACATCACCCCTCTGGTGTACACATGACCACACATCACCCTTCTGGTGTACACATGAATACACATCACCTCTCTGGTGTACACATTACATATCACACCCCTCTGGTGTACACATTACATATCACCCCTCTGGCGTACACATTACATATCACCCCTCTGGTGTACAGAGTACATATCACATCCCTCTGGTGTACACATTACATATCACCCCTCTGGTGTACACATTACATATCACCCCTCTGGTGTACACATGACTACATATCACCCCTCTGGTGTACACATGACTACATATCACCCCTCTGGTGTACACACATACCATCTTCCCGGAGTTGTACAACTGTCCAGGTCACGTGTTTGTGCAAGCCTGCCTGACACAGACCATGTGTACGGCAGGTCATGATGTGTTGTGACCTGACCAGTTGTTCAAGTCAATACTGTTGGCTGTTTAATGGTCATTACACTCGAACCATCCTATACACTGGTCTCATGATGATGTACAGATCAAACATCGTCTCCCAATAACACATCTTTTCGTAGAAGCCACAGCATTCATATTATCCGTTAGTTCTTTAACTTCGTTTCTTAAAGAATTTTATTTTTGGCCTTCAGGTTCACAAATAGAGCCAGGCTCCATCCTGATTGGCCAATCCTGCAACATGACCAAACTACGATTGGTCGCTTGCAACCTGCGTTCGATTGCGCCCTCGCCACTAACCCACTGCACCGGGCAGACCTGTACCAACGCTCGTCTGACATCAATAGTCAAGATGGAAATGTTTTGTGTTGTCCAACACATACGCAGCCATGACCCGGGATCTTACCCGCTCTACATTCATTCCTAAAGAAAGAAAGAAAAAAAATATTAAGTCTAGTCAGGCAACGGAGTGCAGGCATTCGGACAAATGTGGTCAATAGCGTCCAAGATTTGGTGTTGGACAAGAGGCAAGCCAGCAGCCTTGCTTGAACTGGTCCAGGGTTCGAAGACCACAGTTTGCGACACTCATAGCCACTACTACCCACACCTGACGACCCATCAACACGTACACAACGACCTCAGGTCATGACCGGGTCAACAACAGGTCACAGTCAAACGTTAAACACAAAACAAAACATGAAAATCTGGAATCAGGTTTAATTTTCCAAACTAGTCATTTAAAGGCAATATATTATCTTTATTGTAGTCATCATATGTATCTATTATTCATCACATGAGACATAAATAAATGTCTATATTAATACCACACAAACCAATCTAGTCATCGCTGAAGATAACAACAAGATAACGTATCATAACTCTTCATGTGGGAACACGACGCGTCCAGACATACATACACCACACATACATACACACATACACCACACATACATACACCACACATACAGACACACATACACCACACATACAGACACACATACAGACACACATACACCACACATACATACACACATACACCACACATACACACATACACCACACATACACCACACATACATACACACATACACCACACATACATACACACATACATACACACATACACCACACATACATACACACATACAGACACACATACACCACACATACAGACACACAGACATACATACATCTAGTCATACACACGCCGGTTCATGTAGCCATTTATTTTCCCCCCCATTTCAACCTCTCCTCCTCCTCCTCCTGAGCTAGTCAGTTATCACACGACCTGTCTCTCTCTCTCCCCAGAAGCCAATTAACTCTACCATTTTCTAGTTAACTTCTAGTCACAGATTAGATATATACTTTCGTGGATGTGAGTGAGTGAAGTGAAGGCGGACATGATGAAGCTGCCGTCGCCATATTTTCTTGAAGGCGAACGATATAGCGAGTAAGTAAGGTGTTAAACATGCACAAATGATTAATAATGAGCTTTAATTTAGTCTTTTTATAAGTGGCTGGCCTAGTTTACATACTTAAACTGACTTTAAAGTGAGAAGAAGTGACGAACTGGGAACTGTCACGAGTCACGAACGGTTTAGCCAATCGTGATGGAGCGTTCGTGTGACGTAGGAGCGGGACCCAGAGTTGCTAACTAGGCCCTTGGCGCCAGCAACACCAACTTACTGTCACAATAATACTCTGCCTTTCTCGAATAAGAGATTATTTTATATGTAAATTATTTGTCTTATTTATTGACCATGTATAAACCCACTGTGAATAATATTAAATGACTTACTGAGAATGGCAACACGAGGAGCCAATGTTGCAGTTAGCTTCCCGATTCTTAATTTCAAAACCAGATTTCTTCTCAAGAGATGGCGACGTATCTCTTCGTATATTATATATATAAAAATAAAATAAACTGAAACATTAGCCTGACTGAATTTCATCTTTCAGTACCATCCGGCCCCCTGAAGTTCCAGTAGGCAGAATACATCTAGATAAACTTGGGATTTAATAAGACTTCTTCAAAAAAAAAGATAAAATACAAACACACAGATGAAAGCCTTCACTGGCCAGGTAACAGATAAACATTAACTAATATTTAATGAACAGTAAATACGACTTCCAAAAGCGATCCTGTTATGTGTTGAATCTCTGATGGAAAAATTAATTATTACTTATCAGAGATGACACGGGCGCTGAAGACTAGAAAATCTTAACACCCAACTAAATCCTCTTTGAAATTATATATATATATATATATATATATATATATATATATATATATATATATATATATATATATATATATATATATAAACCAAGTTTTTTCTGTCTGTATGGGCTTTATGAGCCATCATCTGTTGTTTTGCCAAAAGGAAAGCATCAATAATACAGTTTTATATAAATTATCTACAACAGAATAAATTCGTCAAATTATTTCGTTGTTATTTATTTGTTTGTTGCGACACCTTTACGGTGTGGCAGCCGACCTTATATATAATTGACGAGAACTATTTTTGTGTTGAAAATGTCTTACAATGAAAACATTGTAGGTCATCAAACCTTGCCTTGCAGCACGCCAGGTAAACTAACTGGAATATTTCCATCCTGCCATTCTTCAGTCTCGAACAATACACGAGGAATGTAGAGCGTACGAGGATATCCAACACTAACCCACCCTACCTCTCTCTCTCTCTCTCTCTCTCTCTCTCTCTCTCTCTCTCTCTCTCTCTCTCTCTCTCTCTTCAAATTCTCTTTTAAGTATTTAACTTTAAGTTAGATATTTTCAATTCGTTTCCATTCTTACTCTTCTCTCTCTCTCTCTCTCTCTCTCTCTCTCTCTCTCTCTCTCTTCATCATGACCTTCGCAACCTACTAATAAACACTTCTCTACCCCCGTTTCCCATTTTCTATTCTACCCCACATACCCAGCATACCCCCACATACCCAGCATACCCCCACATACCCAGCATACCCCCACATACCCAGCATACCCCCACATACCCAGCATACCCCCACATACCCAGCATACCCCCACATACCCAGCATACCCCCACATACCCAGCATACCCCCACATACCCAGCATACCCCCACATACCCAGCATACCCCCACATACCCAGCATACCCCCACATACCCAGCATACCCCCACATACCCAGCATACCCCCACATACCCAGCATACCCCCACATACCCAGCATACCCCCACATACCCAGCATACCCCCACATACCCAGCATACCCCCACATACCCAGCATACCCCCACATACCCAGCATACCCCCACATACCCAGCATACCCCCACATACCCAGCATACCCCCACATACCCAGCATACCCCCACATACCCAGCATACCCCCACATACCCAGCATACCCCCACATACCCAGCATACCCCCACATACCCAGCATACCCCCACATACCCAGCATACCCCCACATACCCAGCATACCCCCACATACCCAGCATACCCCCACATACCCAGCATACCCCCACATACCCAGCATACCCCCACATACCCAGCATACCCCCACATACCCAGCATACCCCCACATACCCAGCATACCCCCACATACCCAGCATACCCCCACATACCCAGCATACCCCCACATACCCAGCATACCCCCACATACCCAGCATACCCCCACATACCCAGCATACCCCCACATACCCAGCATACCCCCACATACCCAGCATACCCCCACATACCCAGCATACCCCCACATACCCAGCATACCCCCACATACCCAGCATACCCCCACATACCCAGCATACCCCCACATACCCAGCATACCCCCACATACCCAGCATACCCCCACATACCCAGCATACCCCCACATACCCAGCATACCCCCACATACCCAGCATACCCCCACATACCCAGCATACCCCCACATACCCAGCATACCCCCACATACCCAGCATACCCCCACATACCCAGCATACCCCCACATACCCAGCATACCCCCACATACCCAGCATACCCCCACATACCCAGCATACCCCCACATACCCAGCATACCCCCACATACCCAGCATACCCCCACATACCCAGCATACCCCCACATACCCAGCATACCCCCACATACCCAGCATACCCCCACATACCCAGCATACCCCCACATACCCAGCATACCCCCACATACCCAGCATACCCCCACATACCCAGCATACCCCCACATACCCAGCATACCCCCACATACCCAGCATACCCCCACATACCCAGCATACCCCCACATACCCAGCATACCCCCACATACCCAGCATACCCCCACATACCCAGCATACCCCCACATACCCAGCATACCCCCACATACCCAGCATACCCCCACATACCCAGCATACCCCCACATACCCAGCATACCCCCACATACCCAGCATACCCCCACATACCCAGCATACCCCCACATACCCAGCATACCCCCACATACCCAGCATACCCCCACATACCCAGCATACCCCCACATACCCAGCATACCCCCACATACCCAGCATACCCCCACATACCCAGCATACCCCCACATACCCAGCATACCCCCACATACCCAGCATACCCCCACATACCCAGCATACCCCCACATACCCAGCATACCCCCACATACCCAGCATACCCCCACATACCCAGCATACCCCCACATACCCAGCATACCCCCACATACCCAGCATACCCCCACATACCCAGCATACCCCCACATACCCAGCATACCCCCACATACCCAGCATACCCCCACATACCCAGCATACCCCCACATACCCAGCATACCCCCACATACCCAGCATACCCCCACATACCCAGCATACCCCCACATACCCAGCATACCCCCACATACCCAGCATACCCCCACATACCCAGCATACCCCCACATACCCAGCATACCCCCACATACCCAGCATACCCCCACATACCCAGCATACCCCCACATACCCAGCATACCCCCACATACCCAGCATACCCCCACATACCCAGCATACCCCCACATACCCAGCATACCCCCACATACCCAGCATACCCCCACATACCCAGCATACCCCCACATACCCAGCATACCCCCACATACCCAGCATACCCCCACATACCCAGCATACCCCCACATACCCAGCATACCCCCACATACCCAGCATACCCCCACATACCCAGCATACCCCCACATACCCAGCATACCCCCACATACCCAGCATACCCCCACATACCCAGCATACCCCCACATACCCAGCATACCCCCACATACCCAGCATACCCCCACATACCCAGCATACCCCCACATACCCAGCATACCCCCACATACCCAGCATACCCCCACATACCCAGCATACCCCCACATACCCAGCATACCCCCACATACCCAGCATACCCCCACATACCCAGCATACCCCCACATACCCAGCATACCCCCACATACCCAGCATACCCCCACATACCCAGCATACCCCCACATACCCAGCATACCCCCACATACCCAGCATACCCCCACATACCCAGCATACCCCCACATACCCAGCATACCCCCACATACCCAGCATACCCCCACATACCCAGCATACCCCCACATACCCAGCATACCCCCACATACCCAGCATACCCCCACATACCCAGCATACCCCCACATACCCAGCATACCCCCACATACCCAGCATACCCCCACATACCCAGCATACCCCCACATACCCAGCATACCCCCACATACCCAGCATACCCCCACATACCCAGCATACCCCCACATACCCAGCATACCCCCACATACCCAGCATACCCCCACATACCCAGCATACCCCCACATACCCAGCATACCCCCACATACCCAGCATACCCCCACATACCCAGCATACCCCCACATACCCAGCATACCCCCACATACCCAGCATACCCCCACATACCCAGCATACCCCCACATACCCAGCATACCCCCACATACCCAGCATACCCCCACATACCCAGCATACCCCCACATACCCAGCATACCCCCACATACCCAGCATACCCCCACATACCCAGCATACCCCCACATACCCAGCATACCCCCACATACCCAGCATACCCCCACATACCCAGCATACCCCCACATACCCAGCATACCCCCACATACCCAGCATACCCCCACATACCCAGCATACCCCCACATACCCAGCATACCCCCACATACCCAGCATACCCCCACATACCCAGCATACCCCCACATACCCAGCATACCCCCACATACCCAGCATACCCCCACATACCCAGCATACCCCCACATACCCAGCATACCCCCACATACCCAGCATACCCCCACATACCCAGCATACCCCCACATACCCAGCATACCCCCACATACCCAGCATACCCCCACATACCCAGCATACCCCCACATACCCAGCATACCCCCACATACCCAGCATACCCCCACATACCCAGCATACCCCCACATACCCAGCATACCCCCACATACCCAGCATACCCCCACATACCCAGCATACCCCCACATACCCAGCATACCCCCACATACCCAGCATACCCCCACATACCCAGCATACCCCCACATACCCAGCATACCCCCACATACCCAGCATACCCCCACATACCCAGCATACCCCCACATACCCAGCATACCCCCACATACCCAGCATACCCCCACATACCCAGCATACCCCCACATACCCAGCATACCCCCACATACCCAGCATACCCCCACATACCCAGCATACCCCCACATACCCAGCATACCCCCACATACCCAGCATACCCCCACATACCCAGCATACCCCCACATACCCAGCATACCCCCACATACCCAGCATACCCCCACATACCCAGCATACCCCCACATACCCAGCATACCCCCACATACCCAGCATACCCCCACATACCCAGCATACCCCCACATACCCAGCATACCCCCACATACCCAGCATACCCCCACATACCCAGCATACCCCCACATACCCAGCATACCCCCACATACCCAGCATACCCCCACATACCCAGCATACCCCCACATACCCAGCATACCCCCACATACCCAGCATACCCCCACATACCCAGCATACCCCCACATACCCAGCATACCCACACTTGTATAAAGTAACCCAACCATTATGTCCCTAAGTTTGGATACCCTCTTAAGAGGTCTTTGTATGTGTACTGAGAGGGACGTGCTGTGGGGCACCAGGGCTGGCGCGGGCCGCAGTCCGACGCACCGGCGTCCTTCCGTCCCGGACGCATGCGACTCAAAAGTTCACAATGTGTTTGACGTGTTGGACTTGTTCAGAACGTGTCCCTGACGCATGCGACGTGTACGTCAGGACGTGTTGAGACGCCCTCGGTGGAGTGGACTACGACGCGGACGCATTTATGCTCCTCCGACGAGTGGCTCGTACGTCCTGACGGATATAGACATATGCGACGTGTGGTTTACGACGCTGTGACGCATCTAGACATATTCGACGTGTGGTTTACGACGCTGTGACGGATACAGACATGCGACGTGTGGTGTACGACGCTGTGACGGATCTAGACATATGCGACGTGTGGTGTACGATGTTACGAGAGGATTCTGACGTAAGTTAAGACATCAGAAGAGGGATTAAGTCCTCTACGTTAGCAATACGTCAAGACTGACTATCAAGACGCATTGTTCATACGACGGTGTTTCTAGGCAGACTGGAAGGGTCCAGACCCTGGCTGGACTGGACTGGACTGGAGGCTCCACGACGAGTCCCTGACACACGTCGTGACGTACAGCGATCGCTGCGTCGTACAGTTCTAACAAGACAAACACTTGGGAAGATAATATATATATATATATATATATATATATATATATATATATATATATATATATATATATATATATATACATTAGTCGCGTCGGAGCACAGCTGGCGACACGTGACGTGTCATCATACGTAGGTATGATGCGGTCAACACTGGTGCTGACAGCTAGCCAAGCATACGTCCCAATCATCCATTTATGTGTATAGACGTAGACTAAAGAATGTTTTTATACTTCCCTGGGTCTTCAGAGTAGATGGCTGGTTAGGTCAACGCACAACCAAACTACCCGTCGTAAGTCCTGGACGAGACTGGAAGTCCTACGTCGCAAAGCCAGCTAAACAATACAAACCAACTTGAAACAAACGATGCAAACGAACTATGACAATAATGTCGTATATCCCAAACCCTGACATGAACCTATGAAGCCTTAAATAATTTTTTATACATAATGGTGTGACACATTCTCTGCCAGTGTTCTCAATACTCACGCAGCAAGTGAAAAAAAAGAGCTATTTTTCTTTTTCTCTCTGCTGCATGTGCAACAGGCTAGGGTGTGTCTGTGTCCAGCCAGGTACATGATACAATATGTTCGCGTCATCTACTCTGAAGAACCCAGTCAAGTGTGTTCACAAGATACCAGCTCAGACTCCTCCCAGTCCTCACCTGTGTATGAGGGTGTATGAGGGCATGTATGAGGGATGTATGAGGGTGTATGAGGGATGTATGAAGGTGTATGAGGGATGTATGACGGGTTTATGAGGGTGTATGCTACACACACAGAAACATGCTAGTGTCTGTCCAATGTTGCAACACATACCCATGCGATAACGCATACATATTACTTCACATATAAGTATACATATATAGTTATATAGGAAGACCAATATCTCAAATATCGACACATACAAACAAAACGAAGATTTAAGAATATCTTATATTGTATCTTTCGCAAATAATGATATCACTTTATTTATACTAAGAATACTACGCAAATAATAATAATAATAATAATAATAATAATAATAATAATAATAATAATAATAATAATAGCAATAATAATAATAACAATTTTACTCGAGATTATGAAATATATTAATACATTTATCACACAACATTCACAAATAATCTTAACCAATCACAATCCGTTACTAGAATAAACAAAACAATCACAACACCATAGAAATGTTACTACAGGAACACACACACACACACACACACATACACACACACACACACATACATTATACAACGTCACTATCAGCATACCCAACATACCCAGCATACCCTCACATACCCAGCATACCCCCACATACCCAGCATACCCCCACATACCCAGCATACCCCCACATACCCAGCATACCCCCCACATACCCAGCATACCCCCACATACCCAGCATACCCCCACATACCAGGTGAGAGTATGATGGGAGACGCCTCCGTGGGCGTGGAGGGGGGAAGTGGTATACCCACCCCCCCTTCTTCGGTAACCCCCCCCCCCATACATTCGATGTTCACCAACGCTGGAGAAATGTTCTACACTCAGTAATAATAACATAAAAAAATAACTTCTGTTTTGGGCATCATGATCTATGTTTACGGTGTAGGTTGTTTACAGATGAACAATACTGACTTGTTGGTTACAAATAAAACTTTTTGTAAATATATATCTCCACTTCTTTTATTTATAACCTGAACACCAAATACAGCGCCCACCCGAGCGGCAGGCGGTCCACTGTCAACCCAGCTGTTCATCCACACCTAGGAGTTAGTCTATAGAATGGGTACCTGGCTCAGGCTGAAGAATATATATATATATATATATATATATATATATATATATATATATATATATATATATATATATATATATATTATCCCTGGGGATAGGGGAGAAAGAATACTTGCCACGTATTCCCTGCGTGTCGTAAAAAGGCGACTAAAAGGGGAGGGAGCGGGGGGCTGGAAATCCTCCCCTCTCGTTTTTCATTTTCCAAAAGAAGGAACAGAGAAAGACGCCTAGTAAGGATATTACCTCTAAGGTTCAGTCCTCTGTTCTGAATGCTACCTCGCTGATGCGGGAAATGGCGAATACTAAGAAAGAAAAAAAAAAAAAAAAAAAAAAAAAAATATAAAAAAAAAAATATATATATATATATATATATATATATATATATATATATATATATATATATTTTGCTTTGTCGCTGTCTCCCGCGTTTGCGAGGTAGCGCAAGGAAACAGACGAAAGAAATGGCCCAACCCCCCCCCCCATACACATGTATATACATACGTCCACACACGCAAATATACATACCTACACAGCTTTCCATGGTTTACCCCAGACGCTTCACATGCCCTGATTCAATCCACTGACAGCACGTCAACCCCGGTATACCACATCGCTCCAATTCACTCTATTCCTTGCCCTCCTTTCACCCTCCTGCATGTTCAGGCCCCGATCACACAAAATCTTTTTCACTCCATCTTTCCACCTCCAATTTGGTCTCCCTCTTCTCCTCGTTCCCTCCACCTCCGACACATATATTCTCTTGGTCAATCTTTCCTCACTCATTCTCTCCATGTGCCCAAACCATTTCAAAACACCCTCTTCTGCTCTCTCAACCACGCTCTTTTTATTTCCACACATCTCTCTTACCCTTACGTTACTTACTCGATCAAACCACCTCACACCACACATTGTCCTCAAACATCTCATTTCCAGCACATCCATCCTCCTGCGCACAACTCTATCCATAGCCCACGCCTCGCAACCATACAACATTGTTGGAACCACTATTCCTTCAAACATACCCAGTTTTGCTTTCCGAGATAATGTTCTCGACTTCCACACATTCTTCAAGGCTCCCAGAATTTTCGCCCCCTCCCCCACCCTATGATCCACTTCCGCTTCCATGGTTCCATCCGCTGCCAGATCCACTCCCAGATATCTAAAACACTTCACTTCCTCCAGTTTTTCTCCATTCAAACTCACCTCCCAATTGACTTGACCCTCAACCCTACTGTACCTAATAACCTTGCTCTTATTCACATTTACTCTTAACTTTCTTCTTTCACACAGTTATACTAACATACTAACATGTATGTAACATGTGTCATTCTCAACCCCACATACATATTGCTCTGGTTATCTATACCTTGGCTAAAGTAATACTTTTGTTTTGCATTATGTGTCAAAGTATAACTTTGTTTATAATTATGGTTCCAAACATCAACTTAGAGTCTTAGAGCTTGGCTCAAAGTATTACTTTTTTATTCACTGTTCACTGTATTACTGTTGATTTTATCAAGACTGAAAGTAATACTTTAAGCTTTTGCTTAAGGTTCAAATCATTATATCATTTTATTCGTGGTTGAAAGTATTATACTTTCTGTTCCATCATGGCTCAAAGTATTGATTATTGCATCTAATTATGGATCAAAACAATACTTTTTGGCCAAGACTCAAACTATAACATTTTGCATCTGATCAATGGCTAAAAGTAATACTTTGTCTTCTAGATAATCTCATGACAGATGACCAAAGTATAATACAGAGGAATACATACAGGTGCAGACCAGTGGTTTAAAGAGGCGCAGATAATATAAGTCGTGGTCTTGAAGTGAAGTATTTATCAAGTGTTAACATAAACGTATCTATAGTATAACTGTCAACCATTCTACTTGGTCAATCCTTCCATATCTTAACAATCCTGTTGAAGATAAACTACTTCGCCTCATTCCAGGTCAAACGTTTGTCCACGAGTTTGTATCCATTACTACGAGGGAAGAAATCACACCAAGCAAGTCTTAAGTAACTTGATAGATCAAAATTATCAGACGAGCCTTTGATCATGTTGAACATTTGATCACATCTTAACCTTCTCTGTTCTAAGTTCAAGTTGTTTCATCATCTCTCATACGATATGTTCTCAGTCTGGGAACCATCTTGGTGGCTGGACGCTACACTCTCTCCATTCTGTCTGTGTCTTTCCTCAAGTTGGATGAACAAAACTGAACACAATATTCAAGATGGTGGAGACACACAACTAACTTGTAAAGAGTAAGTATAATTATTCTCGACTTAAATTCAATAACTGTAACTATAAAGCAAAATGGTGTTCGGTTCATTTCAACTGCTTCTGTGTCCAGCTTACTTGCCTTTACGTCACCAGAAATTATCAAACCTTAACATTTCTCCTCATTTACCTTTTGTGTTTCAACAGAATTCCTATTGTAACTTGCCTTTTCATTCTTATTACCGATATATAAAAGTTTACACAACTTGATATTAAAATTACTTGGCCATCTTGTACATCAGTTTCTTTCTTCCGTTAGAAGCAGCAGACGATACATTTCTGTTTTAGAATTATTTAACAACTTAATATCGACTGTGAATTTTGATATCTTGCAGTGCTGCCCATTATATCAATATCATTAATTTATATGAGAAAGAGAGCCGGTGCCAAGACTGATCCTTGTGGTACTCCACTTGTCACGTCTAACCATTCTGAGGCTGGACCATTCATTACAAATCTTTGTTTACACTCAGTCAAACAGTATCCTAACCACTGAAGTACAACCCCATCTATAACATGCCATTTAACTTAACTTATTAACCTTTAATGTGGAACTTTTTTGAATGTTTTTCGAAAATCTATATATACATAACACCAACTACTTTACTGTCATCATCCATGTGGATTACATCATTAAAGTGGGTTGGTCAGACGTAACGACTTCATCATTAACTATGCTGAGGGTCGTTTAGTAACGGATGGTCCTCTCAATGGTTTACAATCTTATCATGAATGATGGTTTCCACGAGTTTACCAACTATAAAGTTACGCTGATTGGATGATAATCTCTGGGCAGCTATTTACTTATTTCTTTTTTTAAATAGACGTTAGATTAACAAACTTCCATTCTTCTGGAACCTTCCTGTAGCCAGCGAGTTAATGAAGAGGGTAGTCCACTTCCCCCAGCCTACGTGCCAGAGTTTGTGTGACGCGACCAAATCTGAAATGTTGGCGTGTAACACTCCTGGGGGCGTGGGGGAGGAAGACTCCTCCTCCCCCGCGCCTCCTGCAGGGCCACGAAGGCGACTACGAGGAGGGAGGGGCCGAATGGCAACCCTCCCCTCCTGTATTATTCTTTAAAAGAAGGAACACAGGAAGGAGCCAAGACTCAGCATTCTCTTCCTGACGGAACTTCGCTCACGAGGGAAACGACGAACATGTATACTTTATATATATATATATATATATATATATATATATATATATATATATATATATATATATATATATATATATATGCTTTGCATCCTCAATAAAAACTTTTCACTGCTTCTAACAACTTGCCTCCCACACCATATATTCTTAATACCTTCCACAGAGCATCTCTATCAACTCTATCATATGCCTTCTCCAGATCCATAAATTTTTTTTTTTTTTTTTTTTTTTTATACTTTGTCGCTGTCTCCCGCGTTTGCGAGGTAGCGCAAGGAAACAGACGAAAGAAATGGCCCAACCCCCCCCCCCCCATACACATGTACATACACACGTCCACACACGCAAATATACATACCTACACAGCTTTCCATGGTTTACCCCCAGACGCTTCACATGCCTTGATTCAATCCACTGACAGCACGTCAAACCCTGTATACCACATCGCACCAATTCACTCTATTCCTTGCCCTCCTTTCACCCTCCTGCATGTTCAGGCCCCGATCACACAAAATCTTTTTCACTCCATCTTTCCACCTCCAATTTGGTCTCCCTCTTCTCCTCGTTCCCTCCACCTCCGACACATATATCCTCTTGGTCAATCTTTCCTCACTCATTCTCTCCATGTGCCCAAACCATTTCAAAACACCCTCTTCTGCTCTCTCAACCACGCTCTTTTTATTTCCACACATCTCTCTTACCCTTACGTTACTTACTCGATCAAACCACCTCACACCACACATTGTCCTCAAACATCTCATTTCCAGCACATCCATCCTCCTGCGCACAACTCTATCCATAGCCCACGCCTCGCAACCATACAACATTGTTGGAACCACTATTCCTTCAAACATACCCATTTTTGCTTTCCGAGATAATGTTCTCGACTTCCACACATTTTTCAAGGCTCCCAAAATTTTCGCCCCCTCCCCCACCCTATGATCCACTTCCGCTTCCATGGTTCCATCCGCTGACAGATCCACTCCCAGATATCTAAAACACTTCACTTCCTCCAGTTTTTCTCCATTCAAACTCACCTCCCAATTGACTTGACCCTCAACCCTACTGTACCTAATAACCTTGCTCTTATTCACATTTACTCTTAACTTTCTTCCATAAATGCTACATACAAATCCATTTGTTTTTCTAAGTATTTCTCACATACATTCTTCAAAGCAAACACCTGATCCACACATCCTCTACCACTTCTGAAACCACACTGCTCTTCCCCAATCTGATGCTCTGTACATACCTTCACCCTCTCAATCAATACCCTCCCATATAATTTACCAGGAATACTCAACAAACTTATACCTCTGTAATTTGAGCACTCACTCTTATCCCCTTTGCCTTTGTACAATGGCACTATGCACGCATTCCGCCAATCCTCAGGCACTTCACCATGAGCCATACATACATTGAATATTCTCATCAACCAGTCACCAACACAGTCACCCCCTTTTTTGATAAATTCCACTGCAATATCATCCAAAGCCGCCGCATTGCCGGCTTTCATCTCCCGCAAAGCTTTCACAACCTCATCTCTATTTACCAAACCATTCTCCCGGACCCTCTCACTTCACACACCACCTCGACCAAAACACTCTATATCTGCCACTCTATCATCAAACACATTCAACAAACCTTAAAAATACTCACTCACTCAAGTAGGAAGAAAGGAAAGTGACTGGTTCCCAGAGAATGTTGGTTTGCGGCAGGGGTGCGTGATGTCTCCATGGATGTTTAATTTGTCTATGGATGGGGTTGTTAGGGAGGTGAATGCAAGAGTTTTGGAAAGAGGGGCAAGTATGCAGTCTGTTGTGGATGAGAGGGCTTGTAAAGTGAGTCAGTCGTTCGCTGATGATACAGCGCTGGTGGTTGATTCATGTGAGAAACTGCAGAAGCTGGTGACTGGACTTGGTAAAGTGGGTGAAAGAAGAAAGATGAGAGTAAATGTGAATAAGAGCAAGGTTATTAGGTACAGTAGGGCTGAGGGACAAATTAATTGGGAGGTAAGTTTGAATGGAGGAAGTGAAGTGTTTGAGATATCTGGGAGTGGATTTAGCAGCGGATGGAACCATGGAAGCGGAAGTGAGTTACAGGGTGGGGGAGAGGGCGACAATTCTGGGAGAGTTGAAGAATGTGTGGAAGTCGAGAACATTATCTCGGAAAGCAAAAATGGGTATGTTTGAAGGAATAGTGGTTCCAACAATGTTGTATGGCTGCGTGGCGTGCGTTATAGATAGGGTTGTGCGGAGGAGGGTGGATGTGTTGGAAATGAGATCTTTGAGGACAATATGTGATGTGAGGTGGTTTGATCGAGTAAGTAATAATAGGGTAAGAGGAATGTGTGGTAATAAAAAGAGTGTGGTTGAGAGAGCAAAAGAGGGTGTTTTGAAATGGTTTGGTCACATGGAGAGAATGAGTGAGGAAAGATTGAGCAAGAGGATATATGTTTCAGAGGTGGAGGGAACGAGGAGAAGTGGGATACCAAATTGGAGGTGGAAAGATGGAGTGAAAAAGATTTTGAGTGATCGGGGCCTGAACATGCAGGAGGGTGAAAAGCGTAAAAGGAATAGAGCGAACTGGAACGATGTGGTATACCGGGGTCGACGTGCTGTCAATGGATTGAACCAGGGCATGTGAAGCGTCAGGGGTAAACCATGGAAAGTTGTGTGGGGCCTGGATGTGGAAAGGGAGCTGTGGTTTCGGTGCTTTATTACATGACAGCAAGAGACTGAGTGTGAACGAATGGGGCCTTTGTTGTCTTTTCCTAGCGCTACCTCGCACACATGAGGGGGGAGGGGGTTGTTATTCCATGTGTGGCGGGGTGGCGATGGGAATAAATAGATAAAGGCAGACAGTATGAATTATGTACATGTGTATATATGTATATGTCTGTGTATATATATATATATATATATATATATATATATATATATATTTTTTTTTTTTTTTTTATACCTCGTCGCTGTCTCCCGCGGTTGCGAGGTAGCGCAAGGAAACAGACGAAAGAAATGGCCCAACCCCCCCCCCCCCCCCCATACACATGTACATACACACGTCCACACACGCAAATATACATACCTACACAGCTTTCCATGGTTTACCCCGGACGCTTCACATGCCTTGATTCAATCCACCGACGGCACGTCAACCCCTGTATACCACATCGCTCCAATTCACTCTATTCCTTGCCCTCCTTTCACCCTCCTGCATGTTCAGGCCCCGATCACACAAAATCCTTTTCACTCCATCTTTCCACCTCCAATTTGGTCTCCCTCTTCTCCTCGTTCCCTCCACCTCCGACACATATATCCTCTTGGTCAATCTTTCCTCACTCATTCTCTCCATGTGCCCAAACCATTTCAAAACACCCTCTTCTGCTCTCTCAACCACGCTCTTTTTATTTCCACACATCTCTCTTACCCTTACGTTACTTACTCGATCAAACCACCTCACACCACACATTGTCCTCAAACATCTCATTTCCAGCACATCCATCCTCCTGCGTACAACTCTATCCATAGCCCACGCCTCGCAACCATACAACATTGTTGGAACCACTATTCCTTCAAACATACCCATTTTTGCTTTCCGAGATAATGTTCTCGACTTCCACACATTTTTCAAGGCTCCCAAAATTTTCGCCCCCTCCCCCACCCTATGATCCACTTCCGCTTCCATGGTTCCATCCGCTGACAGATCCACTCCCAGATATCTAAAACACTTTACTTCCTCCAGTTTTTCTCCATTCAAACTCACCTCCCAATTGACTTGACCCTCAACCCTACTGTACCTAATAACCTTGCTCTTATTCACATTTACTCTTAACTTTCTTCTTCCACACACTTTACCAAACTCCGTCACCAGCTTCTGCAGTTTCTCACATGAATCCGCCACCAGCGCTGTATCATCGGCGAACAACAACTGACTCACTTCCCAAGCTCTCTCATCCCCAACAGACTTCATACTTGCTTTGAAGAATGTATGTGAGAAATACTTAGAAAAGCAAATGGATTTGTATGTAGCATTTATGGATCTGGAGAAGGCATATGATAGAGTTGATAGAGATGCTCTGTGGAAGGTATTAAGAATATATGGTGTGGGAGGCAAGTTGTTAGAAGCAGTGAAAAGTTTTTATCGAGGATGTAAGGCATGTGTACGTGTAGGAAGAGAGGAAAGTGATTGGTTCTCAGTGAATGTAGGTTTGCGGCAGGGGTGTGTGATGTCTCCATGGTTGTTTAATTTGTTTATGGATGGGGTTGTTAGGGAGGTAAATATATATATATATATATATATATATATATATATATATATATATATATATATATATATATATATATATATATGTGTGTATGTATACGTTGAGATGTATAGGTATGTATATTTGCGTGTGTGGACGTGTATGTATATATACATGTGTATGTGGGTGGGTTGGGCCATTCTTTCGTCTGTTTCCTTGCGCTATCTCGCTAACGCGGGAGACAGCGACAAAGTATACTACTACTACTAATATATATATATATATATATATATATATATATATATATATATATATATATATATATATACATATATATATATATATATATATATATATATATATATATATATATATATATATATATATATATATATATATATTCTTACGTGCTAAAGTAGATCAGATCAATCACTACATGAACACATGTTCAGACATTACCAGGAGGCGTGTGAGTGGGCGTGGCGCCCTCGGGACCAGGGAATGGGCGGACTAAGACGCCCACAGTGGGCGGGCGTGGCACTGGT
>NC_092285.1:1215000-1237500 GCF_036320965.1 Panulirus ornatus
TCAATACTGACTGACTGAGGAGAATACATCAATACTGACTGAATGAGGATACATCAATATTGACTGACTGAGGAGAATACATCAACACTGACTGAATGAGGAGAATACATCAATACTGACTGAATGAGGAGAATACATCAACACTGACTGAATGAGGAGAATACATCAATACTGACTGACTGAGGAGAATACATCAATACTGACTGAATGAGGAGAATACATCAACACTGACTGAATGAGGAGAATACATCAATACTGACTGAATGAGGAGAATACATCAACACTGACTGAATGAGGAGAATACATCAATACTGACTGACTGAGGAGAATACATCAACACTGACTGAATGAGGAGAATACATCAATACTGACTGAATGAGGAGAATACATCAACACTGACTGAATGAGGAGAATACATCAATACTGACTGACTGAGGAGAATACATCAATACTGACTGAATGAGGAGAATACATCAACACTGACTGAATGAGGAGAATACATCAATACTGACTGAATGAGGAGAATACATCAACACTGACTGAATGAGGAGAATACATCAATACTGACTGACTGAGGAGAATACATCAACACTGACTGACTGAGGAGAATACATCAATACTGACTGACTGAGGATACATCAATACTGACTGACTGAGGAGAATACATCAACACTGACTGAATGAGGAGAATACATCAATACTGACTGAATGAGGAGAATACATCAACACTGACTGACTGAGAATACATCAACACTGACTGAATGAGGAGAATACATCAATACTGATTCATTTACTAAAAATACATCAATAGGTCAAGGTTTGTGATGTATAATGAACAAACAATCCGACAGCATCATCAATGTATAACCACCCAGGGTCTCAGGTTATATCGAAAATCCCATCAATATATATGGTTGTGATGTCTCAAAGTGCAGACGGTGTCATCAATATGCAACACGACTTACAACTGTTTTGACATCAATGGTAAAAACTTTATGTTTGACATCAATGGTAAAAGATTGATGTTCTAAGATCGTTGTCAATGTCTGTAAGGAGAAATGATTATAATCATCAACAAGATCGACATCAATTACGATATGCAAAGTATTGTGAGGTAATCCACTGTACTCAAGTCTCCCTCAGTATGACCAAGTCATCAACAAAACCAACAATTCATCAATGGTCCGGCAAAGTCATCAATATGAGCAGTGATTCTATACTATACCGACGACATCAATGTGTCCAGCCGCTTCTAAACACGTTATGATCATCAATACATCCAATGATGACACTCAACATCATCAATACATCCAATGATGACATCATCAATACATCAATGACGACATCATCAATATATCAATGATGACACATTATCAATACATCAATGATGACATCATCAATACATCAACGACGACATCATCAATACATCAATGATGACACATTATCAATACATCAATGACGACATCATCAATACATCAATGATGACACAACATTATCAATATATCAATGATGACATCATCAATACATCAATGATGACACAACATCATCAATGCATCAATGATGACACAACATCATCAATACATCAATGATGACATCATCAATACATCAATGATGACATCATCAATACATCAATGATGACACTTAGTTTCATCAATACATCAACGATCTCAGTTTTCCTTACGTCATCAACATACACAATCACACAAGAGCAACACAATAAAACTAACAATACTTAACTGTTGATATTAACATGTTAATCTTGAGAACATCTTAACAATAGTTTGTGTCATCTTATAATAATTGATGTCATCCTATATTAATTGATGTCATGCTATAATAATTGGTGTCATCTTATAATAATTGATGTCATCCTATAATAATTGATGTCATCCTACAATAATTGATGTCATCCTATAATAATTGACGTCATTCTATAATAATTGATGTCATCCTATAGTAATTGATGTCATCCTATAATAATTGATGTCATCCTATAGTAATTGATGTCATCCTATAAGAATTGATGTCATCCTATAATAATTGATGTCATTCTATAATAATTGATGTCATCCTATAATAATTGATGTCATCCTATAATAACTGATGTCATCCTATAATAATTGATGTCATCCTATAATAATTGATGAAATTCTATAAGAAGTTGATGACATCTCTTAAGACATTGATGTCACCTTAGTGTCACAGACAGACAGACAGACGTGGAACCTGAGATCCACTCCCCCCCCCCCCCCCCACCAACCACGGCATCAATGTTTGTGCGCCAATCACCACCTGCGCTGCATCCTCACGCGCAACTTTATGCAAATTAACCCCCCCCCCCCCACCTTAACCCAGGCCATACCGAGCAGTGATGTGAATCCAGGTAATGAGAGAGAGAGAGAGAGAGAGAGAGAGAGAGAGAGAGAGAGAGAGAGAGAGAGAGAGAGAGAGAGAGAGAGAGAGAGAGAGAGACCCTCCCTCGTGGCGGTGGTCCGTAGCAACAAAAGACATCCAGGTCAGGTCACAGGTCACCACCAGGTCAGTGAAGACGACCCCCCGATCCTCCACCACATTTACCACACTGGTTATAAAGAAGTGGGTTAAGCCTCTTACACCACTTCAGAACCACTGATGAAACTCATACTCAGTTTACACACGTTACAAAAAAATACACAAAAAAATACCAGGTATTTGAGCTTGAGATTTGTATCAATACAAGGCTACAGTTTCAAGACGTGTGCTGTATTATGTGCCGCCCTCCCTGCTGTACCGACTGTAACTTGATATTGTAACGCTAAAATACAATTAAGGCAACACTGATACACTTTATCATGCTAAATTGACGTGTTCCCTTAATTATCAGTCTATGATATACCATAATATACCATGATATAGCAGGATATACCATGATATACCATAATATACCATGATATAGCAGGATATACGATGATATAGCAGAATATACCATGATATAGCAGGATATACCATGATATAGCAGAATATACCATGATATAGCAGAATATACCATGACATAGCAGGATATACCATAATATAACAGGATATAGCAGAATATACCATGATATAGCAGGATATACCATGACATAGCAGGATATACCATAATATAACAGGATATAGCAGAATATACCATGATATAGCAAGATATACCATGACATAGCAGGATATACCATGATATAACAGGATATAGCAGAATATACCATGATATAGCAAGATATACCAGGATATATCGGGATATACCATGGTATACCATGATATACCAGGATATACAGGATATACCATGATATACTAGATGATATGCCAGTGAATAACCGGTATATAATCATCCTATATTCCTTCACTGGTGGTAATGAGACTTATCATTATTAATATATTTTCTTTATTGAGATGTTGTCTTTACTGATAAACATGTTAAGATGGCTCATCATCATCTCTATGTTATATTATGTCTTTATCTTTTCATTAATATTACAACGATAAGATATACCTGTAACCCACCACACTGAGGCTAGGTAACCCACCACAGTGAAGCTAGGTAGCCCACCACAGTGAGGCTAGGTAACCCACCACAGTGAGGCTAGGTAACCCACCACAGTGAGGCTAGGTAACCCACCACAGTGAGGCTAGGTAACCCACCACAGTGAGGCTAGGTAGCCCACCACAGTGAGGCTAGGTAACCCACCACAGTGAGGCTAGGTAACCCACCACAGTGAGGCTAGGTAACCCACCACAGTGAGGCTAGGTAACCCACCACACTGAGGCTAGGTAACCCACCACAGTGAAGCTAGGTAGCCCACCACAGTGAGGCTAGGTAACCCACCACAGTGAGGCTAGGTAACCCACCACAGTGAGGCTAGGTAACCCACCACACTGAGGCTAGGTAACCCACCACAGTGAGGCTAGGTAACCCACTACAGTGAGGCTAGGTAACCCACCACAGTGAGGCTAGGTAACCCACTACAGTGAGGCTAGGTAACCCACCACAGTGAGGCTAGGTAACCCACCACAGTGAGGCTAGGTAACCCACCACAGTGAGGCTAGGTAACCCACTACAGTGAGGCTAGGTAACCCACCACAGTGAGGCTAGGTAACCCACCACAGTGAGGCTAGGTAACCCACCACAGTGAGGCTAGGTAACCCACCACAGTGAGGCTAGGTAACCCACCACAGTGAGGCTAGGTAACCCACCACAGTGAGGCTAGGTAACCCACCACAGTGAGGCTAGGTAACCCACCACAGTGAGGCTAGGTAACCCACCACAGTGAGGCTAGGTAACCCACCACAGTGAGGCTAGGTAACCCACCACAGTGAGGCTAGGTAACCCACCACAGTGAGGCTAGGTAACCCACCACAGTGAGGCTAGGTAACCCACCACAGTGAGGCTAGGTAACCCACCACAGTGAGGCTAGGTAACCCACCACAGTGAGGCTAGGTAACCCACCACAGTGAGGCTAGGTAACCCACCACAGTGAGGCTAGGTAACCCACCACAGTGAGGCTAGGTAACCCACCACAGTGAGGCTAGGTAACCCACCACAGTGAGGCTAGGTAACCCACCACAGTGAGGCTAGGTAACCCAACCACAGTGAGGCTAGGTAACCCACCACAGTGAGGCTAGGTAACCCACCACAGTGAGGCTAGGTAACCCACCACAGTGAGGCTAGGTAACCCACCACAGTGAGGCTAGGTAACCCACCACAGTGAGGCTAGGTAACCCACCACAGTGAGGCTAGGTAACCCACCACAGTGAGGCTAGGTAACCCACCACAGTGAGGCTAGGTAACCCACCACAGTGAGGCTAGGTAACCCACCACAGTGAGGCTAGGTAACCCACCACAGTGAGGCTAGGTAACCCACCACAGTGAGGCTAGGTAACCCACCACAGTGAGGCTAGGTAACCCACCACAGTGAGGCTAGGTAACCCACCACAGTGAGGCTAGGTAACCCACCACAGTGAGGCTAGGTAACCCACCACAGTGAGGCTAGGTAACCCACCACAGTGAGGCTAGGTAACCCACCACAGTGAGGCTAGGTAACCCACCACAGTGAGGCTAGGTAACCCACCACAGTGAGGCTAGGTAACCCACCACAGTGAGGCTAGGTAACCCACCACAGTGAGGCTAGGTAACCCACCACAGTGAGGCTAGGTAACCCACCACAGTGAGGCTAGGTAACCCACCACAGTGAGGCTAGGTAACCCACCACAGTGAGGCTAGGTAACCCACCACAGTGAGGCTAGGTAACCCACCACAGTGAGGCTAGGTAACCCACCACAGTGAGGCTAGGTAACCCACCACAGTGAGGCTAGGTAACCCACCACAGTGAGGCTAGGTAACCCACCACAGTGAGGCTAGGTAACCCACCACAGTGAGGCTAGGTAACCCACCACAGTGAGGCTAGGTAACCCACCACAGTGAGGCTAGGTAACCCACCACAGTGAGGCTAGGTACACCACCACAGTGAGGCTAGGTAACCCACCACAGTGAGGCTAGGTAACCCACCACAGTGAGGCTAGGTAACCCACCACAGTGAGGCTAGGTAACCCACCACAGTGAGGCTAGGTAACCCACCACAGTGAGGCTAGGTAGCCCACCACAGTGAGGCTAGGTAACCCACCACAGTGAAGCTAGGTAACCCACTACAGTGAGGCTAGGTAACCCACCACAGTGAGGCTAGGTAACCCACCACACTGAGGCTAGGTAACCCACCACAGTGAGGCTAGGTAACCCACCACAGTGAGGCTAGGTAACCCACCACACTGAAGCTAGGTAACCCACCACACTGAGGCTAGGTAACCCACCACAGTGAAGCTAGGTAGCCCACCACAGTGAGGCTAGGTAACCCACCACAGTGAGGCTAGGTAACCCACCACAGTGAGGCTAGGTAGCCCACCACAGTGAGGCTAGGTAACCCACCACAGTGAGGCTAGGTAACCCACCACAGTGAGGCTAGGTAACCCACCACAGTGAAGCTAGGTAACCCACCACACTGAGGCTAGGTAACCCACTACAGTGAGGCTAGGTAACCCACCACACTGAGGCTAGGTAACCCACCACAGTGAGGCTAGGTAACCCACCACAGTGAGGCTAGGTAACCCACCACAGTGAGGCTAGGTAGCCCACCACAGTGAGGCTAGGTAACCCACCACAGTGAGGCTAGGTAACCCACCACAGTGAGGCTAGGTAACCCACCACAGTGAGGCTAGGTAACCCACCACAGTGAGGCTAGGTAACCCACTACAGTGAGGCTAGGTAACCCACCACAGTGAGGCTAGGTAACCCACCACACTGAGGCTAGGTAACCCACCACAGTGAGGCTAGGTAACCCACCACAGTGAGGCTAGGTAGCCCACCACAGTGAGGCTAGGTAACCCACCACAGTGAGGCTAGGTAACCCACCACACTGAGGCTAGGTAACCCACCACAGTGAGGCTAGGTAACCCACCACAGTGAGGCTAGGTAACCCACCACACTGAGGCTAGGTAACCCACCACAGTGAGGCTAGGTAACCCACCACACTGAGGCTAGGTAACCCACCACAGTGAGGCTAGGTAACCCACCACACTGAGGCTAGGTAACCCACCACAGTGAGGCTAGGTAACCCACCACAGTGAGGCTAGGTAACCCACCACAGTGAGGCTAGGTAACCCACCACAGTGAGGCTAGGTAACCCACCACAGTGAGGCTAGGTAACCCACCACACTGAGGCTAGGTAGCCCACCACAGTGAGGCTAGGTAACCCACCACAGTGAGGCTAGGTAACCCACCACAGTGAGGCTAGGTAACCCACCACACTGAGGCTAGGTAACCCACCACAGTGAGGCTAGGTAACCCCCCACACTGAGGCTAGGTAACCCACCACAGTGAGGCTAGGTAGCCCACCACATTGAAGCTAGGTAACCCACCACAGAGAGGCTAGGTAACCCACCACAGTGAGGCTAGGTAGCCCACCACAGTGAGGCTGGGTAGCCCACCACAGTGAGGCTAGGTAACCCACCACAGTGAGGCTAGGTAACCCACCACAGTGAAGCTAGGTAACCCACCACAGTGAGGCTAGGTAACCCACCACAGTGAGGCTAGGTAACCCACCACAGTGAGGCTAGGTAACCCACCACAGTGAGGCTAGGTAACCCACCACAGTGAGGCTAGGTAACCCACCACAGTGAGGCTAGGTAACCCACCACAGTGAGGCTAGGTAACCCACCAGTGAGGCTAGGTAACCCACTACAGTGAGGCTAGGTAACCCACCACACTGAGGCTAGGTAACCCACCACAGTGAGGCTAGGTAACCCACCACAGTGAGGCTAGGTAACCCACCAGTGAGGCTAGGTAACCCACCACAGTGAGGCTAGGTAACCCACCACACTGAGGCTAGGTAACCCACCACAGTGAGGCTAGGTAACCCACCACAGTGAAGGTCAGGCGTCTGTATAACCTATCCTTCGCCTGGCCAGGCCCAGGGTTCGAACCCCACCCGTGGTGCACACACACACACACACACACACACACACACACACACACACACACACACACACACACACACACTGGGTCATGTGTACAGCACTTCGTACATGTCTCTTACATGTACACAGTCAGCCAATCTGCTTTCGTTACAACCACGTAATGCATAACAACCCATACAGTTAAGGTCCACAACCCACAACCTACAAACACCCCTGCAATAACGTCCTCTCGAGTCATAACATCAGACTCTTCCACATAGACACTCCGTGGCGCAGTGGTCAGCGTCGCGACACACCAACATCATGGGCCCAGGTTCGACTCCCGGGCAGGGCAGGACCAGCTCACAGCAAGCTGGTGTGTTTGTATATGTGTATATATACATATGGTGAAGACTTGGTATATATATATATATATATATATATATATATATATATATATATATATATATATATATTTTTTTTTTTTTTTTTTTTTTTTTTCAAACTATTCGCCATTTCCCGCATCAGCAAGGTAGCTTTAAGAACAGAGGACTGGGCCTCTGAGGGAATATCCTCACCTGGCCCCCTTCTCTGTTCCTTCTTTTGGAAAATTAAAAAAAAACAAGAGGGGAGGATTTCCAGCCCCCCGCTCCCTCCCCTTTTAGTCACCTTCTACGACACACAGGGAATACGTGGGAAGTATTCTTTCTCCCCAATCCCCAGGGATATATATACATATATACATATATATATATATATATATATATATATATATATATATATATATATATATATATATATATACATATATATACATACACAGACATATACATATATACACATGTACATATTCACGCATGCTGCCTTTATTCATTCCCGTCGCCACCCAGCCACACACAAAATGGCAACCCCCTTCCCTTGTGCAAGTGCGAGGTAGCGCTAGGAACAGACAACGAAGGCCACATTCGTTTACACAGTCTCTAGCTGTTATGTATAATGCACCGAAACCACAGCTCCCTTTCCACATCCAGGCCCCACAAAACTTTCCATGGTTTACCCCAGACACTTCACATGCTCTGGTTCAATCCGTTGACAGCACATCGACCCCAGTATACCACATCATTCCAATTCCCTCTATTCCTTGCACACCTTTCACCCTCCTGCATATTCAGGCCCCGATCACTCAAAATCTTTTTCACCCCATCCTTCCACCTCCAATTTGGTCTCCCACTTCTCCTTGTTCCCTCCTAGGGTTATAAAATAAAATATTAATAAAAATTGTATATGCTGAAATGACCCAACCTGTAACAAACAACTGCCCTCCAAGTCCAATTCTACATCTCATTTCACATGACATTCTAACTATTCGTATCACTGATGCCCATTCCGTTTAGGAACTCGTTCAAGGGGTTGGCCACGGAAAAAGTCTTCATATCTGTTAAACTCCAGTGCTGCTTCTTAGCTTTAGTGTCTCATCCTTGACAGGCCATGGGTAGAGGGCAACTCTAGTGCAGTGTTTTTTTCGAGATCCGTACCTAAGATTCAACCAACTCCTTCTACCTAATGGGTCTACTTAATGCTTCAACCTAATACTTCAAACGTATGCTCCCACTTAATGCTTTTACTTTCTACTTCTACCTAATGCCTCAGTCTAATATTTCTAACTAATGGTCCTGTCTAGTGTTTACACCATACATTCTATCTATTACTCCTACCATTTTGCCAAAAGGCAGGGAATGTGCACTCAACACAGGAAAATCTAATTACCAAGAATGAGGTGTGTGACAAGGAGATTGTAAGTTTGTGGACAGAATACCAGCACTGAATGAAGCAGAAAGATATGACAATTGCTTGGATCAAAGGAGTGCAACTTGGCAACCACTGAGGTGCTGGCTCACTATGCAGCCAGCATAGTGAGCCAGCACTGTACATTAGCCACATTGTACATTATGTGAGCCACATTGTACATTATGTGAGCCACATTGTACATTATGTGAGCCACATTGTACATTATGTGAAAGGAAAGTGCAATACTGGTAGTATTTAATTTGTGGAACTGTAGAGCCACTGCTCAAGTGTTCTGTGTATGTGTGTCCCTTCACTAAGACTTGGATGTGTGGTTCAAATCTGGTGATGCTTCCCATTGTCTCTTTCTGTGGATCATCCACATGAGGATTAATGTTTATATATATATATATATATATATATATATATATATATATATATATATATATATATACGTACAAGGTTAAGAGACGGGGCAACATCAGTGTTAAACTCTGTTCCTAAAACACATATGAAGTAACCATATGTGTGTGTGTGTGTGTGTGTGTGTGTGTGTGTGTGTGTAAACAAGTACACTTCACCAGCAGTAACAGGTTAATGCAACATGTCTTCCCCTCCGTACAATCCCAGGGCATGTGTGATCCCATCAACTCCGTCTCGTAGTTATGGAAACCATTCATACAACTCTACAATCAATACTACAAAACTGTAGCATATAATGAGACATCTTTCATTATACTCATCATATAATCACATACACATAGCATATAATCACATACACATAGCATATAATCACAATCACATACACATAGCATATAATCACATACACATACCATATAATCACATACACATAGCATATAATCACATACACATACCATATACTTCCATATACATACATTATACTTACATCTACATAGCATAGATTTACATCTACGTATAGCATATACTTAAATATACATAGCATATAATCACATACATATACTCATATCAACGTATCATATACTCACATATACATATCATATACTCACATATACATATCATATACTCATATCTACACATCATACATAAAATCTACACATCATATATTAAATCTACATATTATGTACTTACGTTACATGTACATATCATAAACTCACATAGTATGTACATATATAAATACTATTAATAACACTATGGACAAAGTTACACATCTATGTTAATGTTATGGCAATATCTAACATTAACACAAAGATATAGAAAACCCAGAATTGTTAACAAACATGTGTGTTACATAAAATGAATTATACATATGTGAAGTTTTATGTAAAGCAACGGATATACAGAGATATACATGGGAATATATAAACATAGAAAAATCTAACTTTTCCAGTGTTCACAAAAGACAACATTGTTCACAAATGTTAAAAAGAACAAAATTCATCTCACATTCACACGTCTGAGCATAGAAAACCTGGCACAAGTTACCATGTTGTTAACTTGATCTATAACATTGTCATGTTGCTAACTTGATCTATAACATTGCCATGTTGTTAACTTGATCTATAACATTGTCATGTTGCTAACTTGATCTATAACATTGTCATGTTGCTAACTTGATCTATAACATTGTCATGTTGATAACTTGATCTATAACATTGTCATGTTGCTAACTTGATCTATAACATTGTCATGTTGCTAACTTGATCTATAACATTGTCATGTTGATAACTTGATCTATAACATTGTCATGTTGCTAACTTGATCTATAACATTGTCATGTTGCTAACTTGATCTATAACATTGTCATGTTGATAACTTGATCTATAACATTGTCATGTTGCTAACTTGATCTATAACATTGTCATGTTGCTAACTTGATCTATAACATTGTCATGTTGATAACTTGATCTATAACATTGTCATGTTGCTAACTTGATCTATAACATTGTCATGTTGCTAACTTGATCTATAACATTGTCATGTTGCTAACTTGATCTATAACATTGTCATGTTGCTAACTTGATCTATAACATTGTCATGTTGTTAACTTGATCTATAACATTGTCATGTTGCTAACTTGATCTATAACATTGTCATGTTGCTAACTTGATCTATAACATTGTCATGTTGCTAACTTGATCTATAACATTGTCATGTTGCTAACTTGATCTATAACATTGTGTACAACGAAATTCAGGTTTGACCTCTGAACCCATGTGAATGATGGATAGCATGAGTCACATATGTGTCTGATGATGGATAGCATGAGTCACATGTATGTCTGATGAATGATAGCATGAGTCACATATGTGTCTGATGATGGATAGCATGAGTCACATATGTGTCTGATGATGGATAGCATGAGTCACATGTATGTCTGATGAAGGATAGCATGAGTTATATGTGTGTCTGATGATGGATAGCATGAGTCACATATGTGTCTGATGATGGATAGCATGAGTCACATGTATGTCTGATGAAGGATAGCATGAGTTATATGTGTGTCTGATGATGGATAGCATGAGTCACATGTATGTCTGATGAATGATAGCATGAGTCACATATGTGTCTGATGAAGGATAGCATGAGTCACATATGTGTCTGATGATGGATAGCATGAGTCACATGTATGTCTGATGAATGATAGCATGAGTCACATATGTGTCTGATGAAGGATAGCATGAGTCACATATGTGTCTGATGATGGATAGCATGAGTCACATGTATGTCTGATGAAGGATAGCATGAGTCACATATGTGTCTGATGAAGGATAGCATGAGTCACATATGTGTCTGATGATGGATAGCATGAGTCACATGTATGTCTGATGAAGGATAGCATGAGTCACATATGTGTCTGATGAAGGATAGCATGAGTCACATATGTGTCTGATGATGGATAGCATGAGTCACATGTGTGTCTGATGAAGGATAGCATGAGTCACATGTGTGTCTGATGATGGATAGCATGAGTCACATATGTGTCTGATGATGGATAGCATGAGTCACATGTGTGTCTGATGATGGATAGCATGAGTCACATGTGTGTCTGATGAAGGATAGCATGAGTCATATGTGTGTCTGATGAATGATAGCATGAGTCACATGTGTGACTGATGAATGATAGCATAAGTCACATATGTGTCTGATGATGGATAGCATGAGTCACTTATGTGTCTGATGAAGGATAGCATGAGTCACATATATGTGTCTGATGAAGGATAGCATGAGTCACATGTGTGTCTGATGAAGGATAGCATGAGCCACATATGTGTCTGATGATGGATAGCATGAGTCACATATGTGTCTGATGATGGATAGCATGAGTTACATATGTGTCTTGATTTACATATGTACGCTGAATATGTACGCTTGATGTTTGATGTGAAGGTTGTGATGTTATAATGTCTCGTGTTCATGACGTGGAACATAACATGTTGTTGTGTTCATATTGTTACTCACACACACACACACACACACACACACACACACACGTCCTACACAACTGTTCTTACCCGCTCGAGCATCTTGCCGCAGGGGGCCGCAGGCGTGCGTGGCCGCAGGCGCCGTCCCTCCCACCAACCCAACACAAACACATAACAACACCTAGAACACTGAGTACCACTACCACAAAACCTGACCTTATGTCCACACTGGTACTGCACCTTACGGTACTTCACCTGTACTGTACTGTACTGTTGACCTGGTACTGTACCGTTAACCCGGTACTGTAGCACTGTACCTGACCTATACCTGTCCCGTACTGACCTGTTGACCTGGTTACTGTGACCTGTACGAGCGTTAACCGGTACTGTACCTGTTGACCGGTAGCTGTGACCGTATGGGTACTGACCTGTAGACCCGGTACTGTACCTGTTGACCTGGTACTGTACCTGTTGACCTGTACTGTACCTGTTGACCTGTACGTACTGTTGACCTGGTTATGTTACTGGTACTGTACCTGTACCTGTTGACCTGTCACCGGTACTGTACCTGTTGACCGGTACTGTACCTGTTGACCTGGTACTGTACCTTGGTAACCTGTTGACCCTGTACTGGTAACCTGTTACCCGGTACTGTACCTGTTGACCGGGTACCTGTGACTCTACCTGTTGACCTGGTTACTGTACCTGTTGACCTGGTACTGTACCTGTTGACCCGGTACTGTACCTGTTGACCTGGTACTGTACCTGTTGACCCGGTACTGTACCTGTTAACCTGGTACCTTGTACTGTACCTGTTGACCTGGTACTGTACCTGTTGACCCGGTACTGTACCTGTTGACCCGGTACTGTACCTGTTGACCTGGTACTGTACCTGTTGACCTGGTACTGTACCTGTTGACCCGGTACTGTACCTGTTGAACTGGTACCTTGTACTGTACCTGTTGACCTGGTACTGTACCTGTTGACCTGGTACTGTACCTGTTGACCTGGTACTGTACCTGTTGACCTGGTACCTTGTACTGTACCTGTTGACTCTGGTACCTTGTACTGTACCTGTTGACCCTGGTACCTTGTACTCTACCTGTTGACCTGGTACGTTGTACTCTACCTGTTGACCTGGTACCTTGTACTGTACCTGCTGACCTGGTACCTTGTACTCTACCTGTTTCCCCTTGTACCTTGTACTGTACCTGTTGACCCTAGTACCTTGTACTGTACCTGTTGACCCTGGTACCTTGTACTGTACCTGTTGCCCCTTGTACCTCGTACTGTACCTGTTGACCCTGGTACCTTGTACTGTACCTGTTGACCCTGATACCTTGTACTCTACCTGTTGCCCCTTGTACCTTGCACTGTACCTGTTGACCCTGGTACTTTGTACTGTACCCGCTGACCCTGGTACCTTGTACTGTACCTGCTGACCCTGGTACTTTGTACTGTACCCGCTGACCCTGGTACCTTGTACTGTACCTGTTGACCCTGGTACTTTGTCCTGTACCTGCCGACCCTGGTACCTTGTACTGTACTTGTTGACCCTGGTACTTTGTACTGTACCCGCTGACCCTGGTACCTTGTACTGTACCTGCTGACCCTGGTACCTTGTACTGTACCTGCTGACCCTGGTACCTTGTACTGTACCCGCTGACCCTGGTACTTTGTACTATACCCGCTGACCCTGGTACCTTGTACTGTACCTGCTGACCCTGGTACCTTGTACTGTACCTGTTGACCCTGGTACCTTGTACTGTACCTGCTGACCCTGGTACCTTGTACTGTACCTGTTGACCCTGGTACCTTGTACTGTACCTGCTGACCCTGGTACCTTGTACTGTACCTGCTGACCCTGGTACCTTGTACTGTACCTGTTGACCCTGGTACCTTGTACTGTACCTGCTGACCCTGGTACCTTGTACTGTACCTGCTGACCCTGGTACTTTGTACTGTACCCGCTGACCCTGGTACCTTACTGTACCCTGTACCTTGTACTGACTGCGACCTGGTACCTTGTACTGTACCTGCTGACCCTGGTACCTTGTACTGTACCTGCTGACCCTGGTACCTTGTACTGTACCTGCTGACCCTGGTACCTTGTACTGTACCCGCTGACCCTGGTACTTTGTACTGTACCCGCTGACCCTGGTACCTTGTACTGTACCTGCTGACCCTGGTACCTTGTACTGTACCTGCTGACCCTGGTACCTTGTACTGTACCTGCTGACCCTGGTACCTTGTACTGTACCTGTTGACCCTGGTACCTTGTACTGTACCTGCTGACCCTGGTACCTTGTACTGTACCTGCTGACCCTGGTACCTTGTACTGTACCTGCTGACCCTGGTACCTTGTACTGTACCTGCTGACCCTGGTACCTTGTACTGTACCCGCTGACCCTGGTACCTTGTACTGTACCTGTTGACCCTGGTACCTTGTACTGTACCTGCTGACCCTGGTACCTTGTACTGTACCTGCTGACCCTGGTACCTTGTACTGTACCTGCTGACCCTGGTACCTTGTACTGTACCTGCTGACCCTGGTACCTTGTACTGTACCCGCTGACCCTGGTACCTTGTACTGTACCTGTTGACCCTGGTACCTTGTACTGTACCTGCTGACCCTGGTACCTTGTGGGAGGTTCTGGGCTACCAGTGATGACCACCTGGGTGTGACACGTCGGGTGGCCTGTGGCTGGACGTGGGACCTGTCTAGGACGTGTCGCGTTGCTCCTCCTCAAACCATCGTCCCAGGTGGTTTGTGAGGCAGTTTAACACAAGCGTAACAACCGTTAAGTGATGACGTAAGATGTAGTACTACCATCATCACCTGATGATTCATGATTCACTGGTACGATCATACAGCAGTTAGTGGTAGTATAAAATGTCAGAAGTTAGTGTAGTAAGAATAACTATATATATATATATATATATATATATATATATATATATATATATATATATATATATATATATATATATATAATGTTAGCTGTCGACCACCAGTAATTATCAAGTGTTATCATAAACGTATCTATAGTATAACTGTCAACCATTCTCCTTGGTCAATCCTTCCATATCTTAACAATCCTGTTGAAGATAAACTACTTCGCCTCATTCGAATGTGTAATGACCACAAGGAGAGAAATCAGAGGAAGATGAGCTTAATTGATCGAGATAATGGAAGACTTACATCATGTCTAACATGTGTGTTACATCACAACTTGACCTTCACTTTTTCTATGTCAAATTCATCCACATTGTTTGGTCGGTTTTGAGAGAAAGGGTTGTTGACCAGACCGGAAGTCATCGTGGTAGTTTGCTGTTGTTCCACACAACAGTACGATAACAACCATGAATACACAACCAACACAGAAGTTATGACATAACCATTTCTTCACTCATTATTGTTCTACTGTTTACACACACACACACACACATACACACACACACATACACACACACACACATACACACACAAACATACACACACACACACACACACACACACACACACACACACAACTTACAAGTGTATAAGATCAGAGAAACCTTTCATTATGTTTAACAATAATCTAGTCTTGTATCTTTTGTTTCTGACTCAACAAGATCTCTTACCTTCTATTTTCATAAAAGATTTTAATTTAAGATTGAGACGTTCTTCCTTAGTGGATTTAACATTTAAGATACCAGCGAATAATAGATCAAAATTCAATAGAAAAATAAAATGCAACAAATATTAAATGATGAACATTTTTACCAGACCAATTCGTCTCATCATTTTTCGGTAAGAACTTTTATATCGTCATTCATATTTTTTACATAATTTTTCTCCTGGGATCCAGTACAAATCTGTCTTGTGGTCTATCATATTTCACTCCATTTCATCCCGATGCATCGGTGACTCTCGATATATATGGAGTGATTTTCTCGAGTCATCTCCAGTGGTGACCTAACTTTCTATATGATTTACGTATAAGCTGAGCTGGTGTGGCAGGGAACAGGTAAATGTCATGTCACAAGGTGTCAGACACAACCAACATATGCCTGACTCACAGGAATTCAGGTAATATTTGATCATTGTTGACCTTCACTAGTGACATTATCAACTTCACACACACACACACACACACACACACACACACACACACACTAGAAAATACCACAGTATATATATATATATATATATATATATATATATATATATATATATATATATATATATATATATATACTGTGGAATGTCTTGGGAGTAAAGTCAGGGGTTAGTGAGAGGACAAGAGCAAGGGAAGGAGTAGCACTGCTCCTGAAACAGGAGTGGTGGGAGTATGTGATAGAGTGTAAGAAAGTAAACTCTAGATTGATATGGTTAAAACTGAAAGTTGATGGAGAGAGATGGGTGATTATTGGTGCATATGCACCTGGGCATGAGAAGAAAGATCATGAGAGGCTAGTGTTTTGGGAGCAGCTGAATGAGTGTGTTAGTGGTTTTGATGCACGAGACCGGGTTATAGTGATGGGTGATTTGAATGCAAAGGTGAGTAATATGGCAGTTGAAAGAATAATTGGTATACATGGGGTGCTCAGTGTTATAAATGGAAATGGTGAAGAGCTTGTAGATTTGTGTGCTGAAAAAGGACTGGTGATTGCGAATACCTGGTTTAAAAAGAGAGATATACATAAGTATACGTATGTATGTAGGAGAGATGGCCAGAGAGCGTTATTGGATTACGTGTTAATTGATAGGCGCGCGAAAGAGAGACTTTTGGATGTTAATGTACTGAGAGGTGCAACTGGAGGGATGTCTGATCATTATTTTGTGGAGGCGAAGGTGAAGAAGATTTGTAGAGGTTTTCAGAAAGGAAGAGAGAATGTTCGGGTGAAGAGAGTGGTGAGAGTAAGTGAGCTTGGGAAGGAGACTTGTGTGAGGAAGTACCAGGAGAGACTGAGTACAGAATGGAAAAAGGTGAGAACAAAGGATGTAAGGGGAGTGGGGGAGGAATGGGATGTATTTAGGGAAGCAGTGATGGATTGCGCAAAAGATGCTTGTGGCATGAGAAGCGTGGGAGGTGGGCAGATTAGAAAGGGTAGTGAGTGGTGGGATGAAGAAGTAAGATTAGTAGTGAAAGAGAAGAGAGAGGCATTTGGACGATTTCTGCAGGGAAATAATGCAAATGAGTGGGAGATGTATAAAAGAAAGAGGCAGGAGGTTAAGAGAAAGGTTCAAAAGGTTGAAAAAGAGGGCAAATGAGAGTTGGGGTGAGAGAGTATCATTAAATTTTAGGGAGAATAAAAAGATGTTTTGGAAGGAGGTAAATTAAGTGCGTAAGACAAGGAAGCAAATGGGAACTTCAGTGAAGGGGGCAAATGGGGAGGTGATAACAAGTAGTGGTGTTGTGAGAAGGAGATGGAGTGAGTATTTTGAAGGTTTGTTGAACGTGTTTGATGATAGAGTGGCAGACATAGGGTGTTTTGGTCGAGGTGCAAAGTGAGAGGGTTAGGGAAAATGATTTGGTAAAGAGAGAAGAGGTAGTAAAAGCTTTGCGGAAGATGAAAGTCGGCAAGGCAGCGGGTTTACATGGTATTGCAGTGGAATTTATAAAAAAAAAAAAACAAAAGGGGTGACTGTATTGTTGACTGGTTGGTAAGGTTATTTAATGTATGTATGATTCATGGTGAGGTGCCTGAGGATTGGCGGAATGAGTGCATAGTGCCATTGTACAAAGGCAAGGGGGATACGAGTGAGTGCTCAAATTACAGAGGTATAGGTTTGTTGAGTATTCCTGGTAAATTATATGGGAAGGTATTGATTGAGAGGGTGAAGGCATGTACAGAGCATCAGATTGGGGAAGAGCAGTGTGGTTTCAGAAGTGGTAGAGGATGTGTGGATCAGGTGTTTGCTTTGAAGAATGTATGTGAGAAATAATTAGAAAAGCAAATGGATTTGTATGTAGCATTTATGGATTTGGAGAAGGCATATGAGAGAGTTGATAGAGATGCTCTGTGGAAGGTATTAAGAATATATGGTGTGGGAGGAAAGTTGTTAGAAGCAGTGAAAAGTTTTTATCGAGGATGTAAGGCATGTGTACGTGTAGGAAGAGAGGAAAGTGATTGGTTAGTGAATGTAGGTTTGCGGCAGGGGTGTGTGATGTCTCCATGGTTGTTTAATTTGTTTATGGATGGGGTTGTTAGGGAGGTGAATACAAGAGTTTTGGAAAGAGGGGCAAGTATGCAGTCTGTTGTGGAAGAGAGGGATTGGGAAGTGATTCAGTTGTTGTTTGCTGATGATACAGCGCTGGTGGCTGATTCATGTGAGAAACTGCAGAAGCTGGTGACTGAGTTTGGTAAAGTGTGTGAAATAAGAAAGTTGAGAGTAAATGTGAATAAGAGCAAGGTTATTAGGTACAGTAGGGTTGGGGGTCAAGTCATTTGGGAGGTAAGTTTGAATGGAGAAAAACTGGAGGAAGTGAAGTGCTTTAGATATCTGGGAGTGGATTTGGCAGCGGATGGAACCATGGAAGCGGAAGTGAATCATAGGGTGGGGGAGGGGGCGAAAATTCTGGGAGCCTTGAAGAATGTGTGGAAGTCGAGAACATTATCTCGGAAAGCAAAAATGGGTATGTTTGAAGGAATAGTGGTTCCAACAATGTTGTATGGTTGCGAGGCGTGGGCTATGGATAGAGTTGTGCGCAGGAGGGTGGATGTGCTGGAAATGAGATGTTTGAGGACAATATGTGGTGTGAGGAGGTTTGATCGAGTAAGTAAGGGTAAGAGAGATGTGTGGTAATAAAAAGAGTGTGATTGAGAGAGCAGAAGAGGGTGTTTTGAAATGGTTTGGTCACATGGAGAGAATGAGTGAGGAAAGATTGACCAAGAAGATATATGTGTCAGAGGTGGAGGGAACAAGGAGAAGTGGGAGACCAAATTGGAGGTGGAAAAATGGAGTGAAAAGGATTTTGAGTGATCGGGGCCTGAACATGCAGGAGGGTGAAAGGCGTGCAAGCAATAGAGTGAATTGGAACGATGTGGCATACCGGGGTCGACGTGCTGTCAGTGGATTGAACCAGGGCATGTGAAGCGTCTGGGGCAAACCATGGAAAGTTCTGTGGGGCCTGGATGTGGAAAGGGAGCTGTGGTTTCGGTGCATTATTACATGACAGCTAGATAGTGTAAACGAATGTGGCCTTTGTTGTCTTTTCCTAGCACTACCTCGCACACATGAGGGGGGAGGGGGTTGTTATTTCATGTGGGGCGGGGTGGCGATGGGAATAAATAAAGGCAGACAGTATGAATTATGTACATGTGTATATATGTATATGTCTGTGTGTGTATATATATGTATACATTGAGTTGTATAGGTATGTATATTTGCGTGTGTGGACGTGTATGTATATACATGTGTATGTGGGTGGGTTGGGCCATTCTTTCGTCTGTTTCCTTGCGCTACCTCGCTAACGCGGGAGACAGCAACAAAGCAAAATAAATAAAATGTATATATATATATATATATATATATATATATATATATATATATATATATATATATATATATACAGAAAGATACTTAAGAATATTTTATACGAGATTAAGCGTTAGGTAGACTAGCGCGTAGCGTTAACGGAGAGAGAGAGAGAGAGAGAGAGAGAGAGAGAGAGAGAGAGAGAGAGAGAGAGAGAGAGAGAATAAGGGGTAGGTAGAGGCACTGTGTATGTGTATGTATGTATGTGTGTTGGGGGGGGATACTTTATTCAGCCTAGGATAAAAACGTGTAAGTAAGTCTGGGGAAACATGGAGTCGAGACAGGAGTGAGGTGTGGAGGAGGAGGAGGAGGAGGAGGTGAGCAGAAAGCGCGGGAGAAAAGAAATAAAAAAAACAGGGACTACGAACCTTGAACAAAGGTTGATGTTCTCAATAGAAATATGTTTACATATGAGGGTTGTAACGCTTCAAGTTTCACCCAGGAATGAAAAAAAAAAGGAAAAAAAAAACACCCGGACTAATTCAATTTAATATTCGCGTCAAGAAAAAGCAAAAAAAAGCGTTCGTCATTAAACGTCTTTTGACAAGTGATCAGCCTAGTGTGTCATTTAGAATTACTTCCACCAGAAGAAAAATTAAATGAAGATTAAGGCTTATGCTGGAGGCGAGTAAAAGAAATATGGCAGAGCATCAGAGGGCAACACGCACCCCAGTCTCTGATTAATTCGTATTTTTCAATGGGTTAAACAAACTCAACTTTCAAACAGCTCAGCAAACACTTTTCCCGGCGACCAAAGAAAAACAGGGCTGGCAACTCCACTCAAAACCCTCCTTTTCGCTCATATTTTGTGGATTTTATTAACTGGAGACCTTGAGTGAGGCCAGAGTTCCCGCCAGCGACTGTCACTGATATGAAGGTAATCTTGATCGTTCATATATTTGGTATAAGAAATATATTTTCATCGCGTTATATACGAATTATATGACTATCTGGCAACTCGCCCTCGCGTCAGTTGCCATCGGCTGCCAGATTCTTGTATATCTATACTAAAAGTTCATAAATATAATCATATTTTTATATTCCGACATTTTTATATCATATATACAATTTATGATATATAAGAAACACTTTTATAATGAAAAAATGGACGACTTGTGAATAATTCATTAATATATTATATATTGATATTTACTTAATTTCTCAATATAACCAAAGTATTAAAATATATAAAAAAAAATCATATAATTATCAGTTACTTTCTGATACTTTTGATGTCATGAAAACAAACGTTTTACACAATGTGAGAAAACCTAACCTATTTTATAAATGGCCAACTCGTGAATAATTAATCAAAATGGTTAATGTTTATACTCGCTGATTAATTGGGGGTGGAGGGGGGTGAGGGGGGGAGGGGTTGGGGGGGAGGGGGTTGTGGGGGGGAGGGGGTTGTATCACGGTCGATCTTGGAGGATAAACGTTCAAGATGGTGGGGGGGAGGGGGAGGGGGGGGGAGGGGGTCCATTGGTCCAGCACATATGGTAAGCCTGGGGGAGGGTTGTGGTGGGGGGTGGGGAGGGTTGTGGTGGGGGGTGGGGAGGGTTGTGGTGGGGGGTGGGGAGGGTTGTGGTGGGGGGTGGGGAGGGTTGTGGTGGGGGGGGGGGGGGGGGGGGGGGGGGGGGGGGGGGGGGGGGGGGGGGGGGGGGGGGGGGGGGGGGGGGGGGGGGGGGGGGGGGGGGGGGGGGGGGGGGGGGGGGGGGGGGGGGGGGGTGGGGGGGGGGGGGGGGGGGGGGGGGGTGGGGGGGGGGGGGGGGTGGGGGGGGGGGGGGGGGGGGGTGGGGGGGGGGGGGGGGGGGGGGGGGGGGGGGGGGGGGGGGGGGGGTGGGGGGGGGGGGGGGGGTGGGGGGGGGGGGGGGGGGGGGGGGGGGGGGGGGGGGGGGGGGGGGGGGGGGTGGGGGGGGGGGGGGGGGGGGGGTGGGGGGGGGGGGGGGGGGGGGGGGGGGGGGGGGGGGGGGGGGGGGGGGGGGGGGGGGGGGGGGGGGGGGGGGGGGGGGGGGGTGGGGGGGGGGGGGGGGGGGGGGGGGGGGGGGGGGGGGGGGGGGGGGGGGGGGGGGGGGGGGGGGGGGGGGGGGGGGGGGGGGGGGGGGGGTGGGGGGGGGGGGGGGGGGGGGGGGGGGGGGGGGGGGGGGTGGGGGGGGGGGGGGGGGGGGGGGGGGGGGGGGGTGGGGGGGGGGGGGGGGGGGGGGGGGGGGGGGGGGGGGGGGGGGGGGGGGGGGGGGGGGGGGGGGGGGGGGGGGGGGGGTGGGGGGGGGGGGGGGGGGGGGGGGGGGGGGGGGGTGGGGGGGGGGGGGGGGGGGGGGGGGGGGGGGG
>NC_092285.1:1240000-1242500 GCF_036320965.1 Panulirus ornatus
ACTTACAGGAAAATATAAGTAACATAAAGTAACAATGTGTCCTCATACCTCATAATACGTACAGGAAAATATAAGTAATATAAAGTAACAATGTGTCCTCATACCTCATAATACGTACAGGAAAATATAAGTAATATAAAGTAACAACATGTCCTCATACCTCATAATACGTACAGGAAAATATAAGTAACATAAAGTAACAATGTGTCCTCATACATCATGATACTTACAGGAAAATATAAGTAACATAAAGTAACAATGTGTCCTCATACATCATGATACTTACAGGAAAATATAAGTAACATAAAGTAACAATGTGTCCTCATACATCATAAATACTTACCGGAAAAATATAAGTAACATAAGTAACAATGTGTCCTCATACATCATGATACTTACAGGAAAATAATAAGTAACATAAAGTAACAATGTAGTCCTCATACATCATGATACTTACAGGAAAATATAAGTAACATAAAGTAACAATGTGTCCTCATACCTCATAATACGTACAGGGAAAATATAAGTAATATAAAGTAACAACATGTCCTCATACCTCATAATCGTACAGGAAAATATAGTAACATAAGTAACAATGTGTCCTCATTACATCATGATACTTACAGGGAAAATATAAGTAACATAAAGTAACAATGTGTCCTCATACCTCATAATTACGTACAGGAAAATTAAGTAACATAAAGTAACAATGTGTCCTCATACATCATAATACGTACAGGAAAATATAAGTAATATAAAGTAACAACATGTCCTCATACATCATGATACTTACAGGAAAATATAAGTAACATAAAGTAACAATGTGTCCTCATACCTCATAATACGTACAGGAAAATATAAGTAATATAAAGTAACAACATGTCCTCATACATCATGATACTTACAGGAAAATATAAGTAACATAAAGTAACAATGTGTCCTCATACATCATAATACGTACAGGAAAATATAAGTAATATAAAGTAACAACATGTCCTCATACATCATGATACTTACAGGAAAATATAAGTAACATAAAGTAACAATGTGTCCTCATACATCATGATACTTACAGGAAAATATAAGTAACATAAAGTAACAATGTGTCCTCATACATCATAATACGTACAGGAAAATATAAGTAATATAAAGTAACAATGTGTCCTCATACATCATAATACGTACAGGAAAATATAAGTAACATAAAGTAACAATGTGTCCTCATACATCATGATACTTACAGGAAAATATAAGTAACATAAAGTAACAATGTGTCCTCATACATCATAATACGTACAGGAAAATATAAGTAACATAAAGTAACAATGTGTCCTCATACCTCATAATACGTACAGGAAAATATAAGTAATATAAAGTAACAACATGTCCTCATACATCATAATACGTACAGGAAAATATAAGTAACATAAAGTAACAATGTGTCCTCATACATCATAATACGTACAGGAAAATATAAGTAATATAAAGTAACAATGTGTCCTCATACATCATGATACTTACAGGAAAATATAAGTAACATAAAGTAACAATGTGTCCTCATACATCATAATACGTACAGGAAAATATAAGTAATATAAAGTAACAATGTGTCCTCATACATCATAATACGTACAGGAAAATATAAGTAACATAAAGTAACAATGTGTCCTCATACCTCATAATACGTACAGGAAAATATAAGTAATATAAAGTAACAACATGTCCTCATACATCATAATACGTACAGGAAAATATAAGTAACATAAAGTAACAATGTGTCCTCATACCTCATAATACGTACAGGAAAATATAAGTAATATAAAGTAACAACATGTCCTCATACATCATGATACTTACAGGAAAATATAAGTAACATAAAGTAACAATGTGTCCTCATACCTCATAATACGTACAGGAAAATATAAGTAATATAAAGTAACAACATGTCCTCATACATCATAATACGTACGGGAAAATATAAGTAACATAAAGTAACAATGTGTCCTCATACCTCATAATACGTACAGGAAAATATAAGTAATATAAAGTAACAACATGTCCTCATACATCATAATACGTACAGGAAAATATAAGTAACATAAAGTAACAATATGTCCTCATACCTCATAATACGTACAGGAAAATATAAGTAAAACTGTCTAACGTGGAAGTATTTAAGTAAATAATGTCAAGAAATATTCTATTTACTTAAGAGTTTTAAGATGTTTTTACCACTTACGTCTCACACAATAATAATAATAATAATAATAATAATAATAATAATAATAATATTAATAATAATAATAATAATAATGATATTAATAATAATAATAATAATAATAATAATAATAATAATAATAATAATAACAACAACAACAACAACAATAATAATAATAATAATAATAATAATGATAATAATAATAATAATAATGATAATAATAATAATAATAATGATAATAATGATAATAATAATAATAATAATAATAATAATAATAATAAT
>NC_092285.1:1247500-1260000 GCF_036320965.1 Panulirus ornatus
GTGTATGTGTGTGTGTGTGTGTGGGGAGGGGACGGGTGGGGAGGATAGCACGCCGTGTTCAGTGTCCACAGTTATGAATACACAACAAAACCCACAAAATCTACTTTACATTTTTCATAAGAATAAATTCTCTTTTATCGTTTTCTTTTTGCTATGAAATATAGATACGGAAATAAACCTCGGGTTTTCTGGTATTACCTTTAGATGTCTACTTAAATGGCTATAAATAAAGTTAACTTAAAAGCCATATATATATATATATATATATATATATATATATATATATATATATATATATATATATATATATATATATATATATATATATATGAGAGAGCTTGGGAAGTGAGTCAGTTGTTGTTCGCTGATGATACAGCGCTGGTGGCTGATTCATGTGAGAAACTGCAGAAGCTGGTGACTGAGTTTGGTAAAGTGTGTGGAAGAAGAAAGTTAAGAGTAAATGTGAATAAGAGCAAGGTTATTAGGTACAGTAGGGTTGAGGGTCAAGTCAATTGGGAGGTGAGTTTGAATGGAGAAAAACTGGAGGAAGTGAAGTGTTTTAGATATCTGGGAGTGGATCTGGCAGCGGATGGAAACATGGAAGCGGAAGTGGATCATAGGGTGGGGGAGGGGGCGAAAATTCTGGAGCCTTGAAGAATGTGTGGAAGTCGAGAACATTATCTCGGAAAGCAAAAATGGGTATGTTTGAAGGAATAGTGGTTCCAACAATGTTGTATGGTTGCGAGGCGTGGACTATGGATAGAGTTGTGCGCAGGAGGATGGATGTGCTGGAAATGAGATGTTTGAGGACAATGTGTGGTGTGAGGTGGTTTGAGCGAGTAAGTAACGTAAGGGTAAGAGAGATGTGTGGAAATAAAAAGAGCGTGGTTGAGAGAGCAGAAGAGGGTGTTTTGAAATGGTTTGGTCACATGGAGAGAATGAGTGAGGAAAGATTGACCAAGAGGATATATGTGTCGGAGGTGGAGGGAACGAGGAGAAGAGGGAGACCAAATTGGAGGTGGAAAGATGGAGTGAAAAAGATTTTGTGTGATCGGGGCCTGAACATGCAGGATGGTGAAAGGAGGGCAAGGAATAGAGTGAATTGGAGCGATGTGGTATACCGGGGTTGACGTGCTGTCAGTGGATTGAATCAAGGCATGTGAAGCGTCTGGGGTAAACCATGGAAAGCTGTGTAGGTATGTATATTTGAGTGTGTGGACGTATGTATATACATGTGTATGGGGGTGGGTTGGGCCATTTCTTTCGTCTGTTTCCCTGCGCTACCTCGCAAACGCGGGAGACAGCGACAAAGTATAAAAAAAAAAAAAAAAAAATATAAAGTGCGTAAGACAAGGGAGCAAATGGGAACTTCAGTGAAGGGCGCTAATGGGGAGGTGATAACAAGTAGTGGTGATGTGAGAAGGAGATGGAGTGAGTATTTTGAAGGTTTGTTGAATGTGTTTGATGATAGAGTGGCAGATATAGGGTGTCTTGGTCGAGGTGGTGTGCAAAGTGAGAGGGTTAGGGAAAATGATTTGGTAAACAGAGAAGAGGTAGTAAAAGCTTTGCGGAAGATGAAAGCCGGCAAGGCAGCAGGTTTGGATGGTATTGCAGTGGAATTCATCAAAAAAGGGGGTGACTGTATTGTTGACTGGTTGGTAAGGTTATTTAATGTATGTATGACTCATGGTGAGGTGCCTGAGGATTGGCGGAATGCGTGCATAGTGCCATTGTACAAAGGCAAAGGGGATAAGAGTGAGTGCTCAAATTACAGAGGTATGAGTTTGTTGAGTATTCCTGGTAAATTATATGGGAGGGTATTGATTGAGAGGGTGAAGGCATGTACAGAGCATCAGATTGGGGAAGAGCAGTGTGGTTTCAGAAGTGGTAGAGGATGTGTGGATCAGGTGTTTGCTTTGAAGAATGTATGTGAGAAATACTTAGAAAAGCAAATGGATTTGTATTTAGCATTTATGGATCTGGAGAAGGCATATGATAGAGTTGATAGAGATGTTCTGTGGAAGGTATTAAGAATATATGGTGTGGGTGGTAAGTTGTTAGAAGCAGTGAAAAGTTTTTATCGAGGATGCAAGGCATGTGTACGTGTTGGAAGAGAGGAAAGTGATTGGTTCTCAGCGAATGTAGGTTTGCGGCAGGGGTGTGTGATGTCTCCATGGTTGTTTAATTTGTTTATGGGTGGGGTTGTTAGGGAGGTGAATGCAAGAGTTTTGGAAAGAGAGGCAAGAATGAAGTCTGTTGTGGATGAGAGAGCTTGGGAAGTGAGTCAGTTGTTGTTCGCTGATGATACAGCGCTGGTGGCTGATTCATGTGAGAAACTGCAGAAGCTGGTGACTGAGTTTGGTAAAGTGTGTGAAAGAAGAAAGTTAAGAGTAAATGTAAATAAGAGCAAGGTTATTAGGTACAGTAGGGTTGAGGGTCAAGTCAATTGGGAGGTAAGTTTGAATGGAGAAAAGCTGGAGGAAGTAAAGTGTTTTAGATATCTGGGAGTGGATCTGGCAGCGGATGGAACCATGGAAGCGGAAGTGAATCATAGGGTGGGGGAGGGGGCGAAAATCCTGGGAGCCTTGAAGAATGTGTAGAAGTCGAGAACATTATCTCGGAAAGCAAAAATGGGTATGTTTGAAGGAATAGTGGTTCCAACAATGTTGTATAGTTGCGAGGCGTGGGCTATGGATAGAGTTGTGCGCAGGAGGGTGGATGTGCTGGAAATGAGATGTTTGAGGACAATGTGTGGTGTGAGGTGGTTTGATCGAGTAAGTAATGTAAGGGTAAGAGAGATGTGTGGATATAAAAAGAGCGTGGTTGAGAGAGCAGAAGAGGGTGTTTTGAAATGGTTTGGGCACATGGAGAGAATGAGTGAGGAAAGATTGACCAAGAGGATATATGTGTCGGAGGTGGAGGGAACGAGGAGAAGTGGGAGACCAAATTGGAGGTGGAAAGATGGAGTGAAAAGGATTTTGAGTGATCGGGGCCTGAACATGCAGGAGGGTGAAAGGCGGGCAAGAAATAGAGTGAATTGGATCGATGTGGTATACCGGGGTTGACGTGCTGTCAGTGGATTGAATCAGGGCATGTGAAGCGTCTGGGGTAAACCATGGAAAGCTGTGTGGGGCCTGGATGTGGAAAGGGAGCTGTGGTTTCGGGCATTATTGCATGACAGCTAGAGACTGAGTGTGAACGAATGAGGCCTTTGTTGTCTTTTCCTAGCGCTACCTCGCACACATGAGGGGGGGAGGGGGAAGGTATTCCATGTGTGGCGAGGTGGCGATGGGAATGAATAAAGGCAGACAGTGTGAACTGTGTGCATGGGTACATATGTATGTGTCTGTGTGTGTATATATATGTGTACATTGAGATGTATAGGTATGTATATTTGCGTGTGTGGACGTGTATGTATAAACATGTGTATGGGGGTGGGTTGGGCCATTTCTTTTGTCTGTTTCCATGCGCTACCTCGCAAACGCGGGAGACAGCGACAAAGCAAAATAAATAAATAAAATATATATATATATATATATATATATATATATATATATATATATATATATATATATATATATATATATAACCTTTTTATTGGTTTATTTACGTTTGGTGTGTGTTATGTTATTACAACCTCGCTCCCTTAACAACCCAGGACTCTCTCTCTGCACCAGAATCTTGCAACATTATCTTTCAATTTATTGAGTAATCTGCTCGTTAATTAAATAGTCAATAAATGACTTAACAAACAAGCCATAAACGGCGTACGAAGACCACAACACTGTAAGGGAAAATGAACTCTAACATCAACCATTATAATTATATATTATGATTAAATGGGGTCAATTATGGGGTCAATTATTGACCTTCTTCCAATATGGAATTAAGCACATGGAAAAGACCACAGTATCATTACTTAAGATGGAATAGTCATCAGGTTTCTAACTAATCATCAGGTCTCTAACTAATCATTAAATTTTGATATAATCATCAGGTTTCTAAATAACCATTAGGTTTCTAACCAATCATTTGATTTGTAAATAATCATCAGGTTTCTAACTAACCATTACTTTGCAAATAATCATCAGGTTTCTAACTAACCATTACTTTGCAAATAATCATCAGGTTTCTAACTAATCATCAGGTTTCTAACTAACCATTACTTTGCAAATAATCATCAGGTTTCTAACTAATCATCAGGCTTCTAAATAATCATCAGGTTTCTAAACAGTAAGATGTATCAACAATCATCAGGTTTCTATATCATCGTAAGATCTCTACATAATCATAGAGTTTCTAATCAATTGCAGGTTTCTAGAATCATGGGGTTTCTAATTAATGGTTAGACTGTAGCTAATCATGGGGTTTCTAATTAATGGTAAGACTGTAGCTAATCATGGGGTTTCTAATCAATGGTTAGACTGTAGCTAATCATGGGGTTTCTAATTAATGGTAAGACTGTAGCTAATCATGGGGTTTCTAATTAATGGTAAGACTGTAGCTAATCATGGGATTTCTAATCAATTGCAGGTTTCTAGAATCATGGGGTTTCTAATTAATGGTAAGACTGTAGCTAATCATGGGGTTTCTAATCAATTGCAGGTTTCTAGAATCATGGGGTTTCTAATTAATGGTAAGACTGTAGCTAATCATGGGATTTCTAATCAATTGCAGGTTTCTAGAATCATGGGGTTTCTAATTAATGGTAAGACTGTAGCTAATCATGGGATTTCTAATCAATTGCAGGTTTCTAGAATCATGGGGTTTCTAATTAATGGTAAGACTGTAGCTAATCATGGGGTTTCTAATCAATTGCAGGTTTCTAGAATCATGGGGTTTCTAATTAATGGTAAGACTGTAGCTAATCATGGGATTTCTAATCAATTGCAGGTTTCTAGAATCATGGGGTTTCTAATTAATGGTAAGACTGTAGCTAATCATGGGATTTCTAATCAATTGCAGGTTTCTAGAATCATGGGGTTTCTAATTAATGGTAAGACTGTAGCTAATCATGGGGTTTCTAATCAATTGCAGGTTTCTAGAATCATGGGGTTTCTAATTAATGGTAAGACTGTAGCTAATCATGGGATTTCTAATCAATTGCAGGTTTCTAGAATCATGGGGTTTCTAATTAATGGTAAGACTGTAGCTAATCATGGGATTTCTAATCAATTGCAGGTTTCTAGAATCATGGGGTTTCTAATTAATGGTAAGACTGTAGCTAATCATGGGGTTTCTAAATATCTAATCCTTGAATCTGTTATTAATCACATGTGGTCAACGGAAGATCCTGAGTTCCACTCACGATCCACCAATCAGCATGTAGTATTCAAACCTCCCACTCAGGGCCAACCAATCAGCATGTAGTATTCAAACCTCCCACTCAGGGCCAACCAATCACCATCTCGGATGCAAAACCGTACACTCAGGGTCCACCAATCAGCATGTAGTATTCAACCCCCTCCACTCACGGTCCACCAATCACCATTCAGTATTCAATCCCCTCCACTCAGGGTCCACCAATCACCATCCAGCATTTAAGTAACCACCTCTCAGAGCCATCCAATCACTATCCACAATCACCACCCCCCCCTAATAGGGCCCACCAATCACCACAAAGAACACAAAGTTTATCTTCCTTGGTTAGCGTGTTAGCGAAGGCCCCCCTCCCCCTCCCCCCTGGTCAACGAGTGTGGCGCACGTCTCCGCCCAATTAAAGTCATTATGGGTCATTTGCATATTATAACAACGTCAAGTGTGGTGCAATGTACAGTTACCCGGGTCATGTATCACGGTCTGGGTGTACACCCAGGAAGTACACGCCTCACCACGCCTCCTGCTACCTCACCACGCCTCCTGCTGCCTCACCACGCCTCCTGCTACCTCACCTCACGAAGGCGTGGCACCACATGACCACGACGACACGCCTGGTCCTCCGGGGACACGAACCCGGGACCTGAACAACGACCTGTTGGTCTCTTTCTGTTGTTAGAGTACCTGGTCATAGACCATCAGGTCTTGTGTTATCTGTCCTTCCCATGTACTGTCCTCCAGCAGATAACCTGGTCATAGACCATCAGGTCTTGTGTTATCTGTCCTTCCCATGTACTGTCCACCAGCAGATAACCTGGTCATAGACCATCAGGTCTTGTGTTATCTGTCCTTCCCATGTACTGTCCTCCAGCAGATAACCTGGTCATAGACCATCAGGTCTTGTGTTATCTGTCCTTCCCATGTACTGTCCTCCAGCAGATAACCTGGTCATAGACCATCAGGTCTTGTGTTATCTGTCCTTCCCATGTACTGTCCTCCAGCAGATAACCTGGTCTTAGACCATCAGATCTTGTGTTATCTGTCCTTCCCATGTACTGTCCTCCAGCAGATAACCTGGTCATAGACCATCAGGTCTTGTGTTATCTGTCCTTCCCATGTACTGTCCACCAGCAGATAACCTGGTCATAGACCATCAGGTCTTGTGTTATCTGTCCTTCCCATGTACTGTCCTCCAGCAGATAACCTGGTCATAGACCATCAGGTCTTGTGTTATCTGTCCTTCCCATGTACTGTCCTCCAGCAGATAACCTGGTCATAGACCATCAGGTCTTGTGTTATCTGTCCTTCCCATGTACTGTCCACCAGCAGATAACCTGGTCATAGACCATCAGGTCTTGTGTTATCTGTCCTTCCCATGTACTGTCCACCAGCAGATAACCTGGTCATAGACCATCAGGTCTTGTGTTATCTGTCCTTCCCATGTACTGTCCTCCAGCAGATAACCTGGTCATAGACCATCAGGTCTTGTGTTATCTGTCCTTCCCATGTACTGTCCTCCAGCAGATAACCTGGTCATAGACCATCAGGTCTTGTGTTATCTGTCCTTCCCATGTACTGTCCTCCAGCAGATAACCTGGTCATAGACCATCAGGTCTTGTGTTATCTGTCCTTCCCATGTACTGTCCTCCAGCAGATAACCTGGTCATAGACCATCAGGTCTTGTGTTATCTGTCCTTCCCATGTACTGTCCTCCAGCAGATAACCTGGTCATAGACCATCAGGTCTTGTGTTATCTGTCCTTCCCATGTACTGTCCTCCAGCAGATAACCTGGTCATAGACCATCAGGTCTTGTGTAACCTGGTTCTCCAGGTCATACTCCAGACCCGGTCACCTGGACCTGAAGGCGTGGAACACCTTCCGTTTTCTTCTTCGTGTTTACAAGTGTGTCAGGTCACGGTGAGGTGTTCACGTGACCTGACCTCAACCATCATGTGTGTCACCACAACTCAGGTCATGAATACCTCACAACATCTTGCCAAAATACAGCAATTACTCTGTATTTATTGTCTTGGATGTTAATATATAATAACCTCAGCATATAGGAAGATGTTTATTTAATATATAATAACCTCAGCATATAGGAAGATGTTTATGTTAATATATAATAACCTCAGCATATAGGAAGATGTTTATGTTAATATATAATAACCTCAGCATATAGGATGATGTTTAGTTAACATATAATGACCTCAGCATATAGGAAGATGTTTAGTTAACATATAATGACCTCAGCATATAGGAAGATGGAGTGATGGAGGCTGATGTGGGTGAGGGAGAGAGACAGAGGTTACAACAATGTATGTAGTGATCATTCAATGTACACACCACATTACCTGGTGGCTCGCTGAACACAGGTTGAACAACTGAGAACATGTACATCTCATGACGTCATTATGAAGAACATAGCAACTTTACCAGAACGGAAGTGAGGAACAGAGAACTTCGTGTATAAACTTCACTAACGTGACGTCATACATCTCAATGAAACTTCAGGACAATGTATATAGACACTATGACCACACCGTCAACTCGAGACCAATTTATATACCACGAGGAATGTCTCTGATTTCAAGTAATATACATTTTTATATGAGTGGCGATTTTGTTTGCAGATAAAGTAAACAAAGTTTGTATCAATATATCATTATTATTATTATTATTCCTTCCCACTGCGATGATTGGTTAAAACATACACACATACACACACACACACACACACACACACACACACACACACACATACACACACACATACAGACACACACACACACACACACACACACACACACACACACACACACACACACGTCCCACGGTCTTAAAAGTAAACCATGAACTCTTATACTTATATAAGTTCGCCTCATTTCTCTACTTTACACATGTAAGTTGATTGGTTAAGTAACAGGAACGAGAACACCAATCGCAGCAAACGTTCCCTAATCCCTAATCATTGACCAATCCCTCTCAAATTATCAGTAAACATGTCCCAATCATTTTATATCATCAACACCAATTAATATACCATATTCCTTCACTATATAAATCAAACTAATAACACTGCTCTGTGACCTCCATATAACATATATCAACAAATCCAGGAAATATATAAAACCAACTTTAATTTCACAGAAAAAAAATAATATTTGAGTGGGATTATCAGATTAGGATAATATGGAATTATTATTGTGAGGTTGGACCATAGATCCTGTAATTATTCACAAACCATAAACACAAAAACATCATACAGTTTAGTGGATGATTCATGATCACATGATGAAGGTCAATGATGAAGGATGAATGCCTGATGAATGCAGTTGTTGAATAACGATGAGTAGGGAGCAACCTGGGATCAGTGGTTGGGTTGGGATGGTAGGAAATGTAGATGGAGGGTACGTAGATGTAGATGGTATGGTTGATGGATGATGGTGATGGTTGTGCTGATGATGGCTTGTGTCTGTAGTTTATATAGATGGAGTAGAGTGATGGAGATAGGAATATGTAAGTGATGGTGGCTTGTGTCTGTAGTTTATATAGATGGAGTAGAGTGATGGAGATAGGAACATGTTTGTGATGGTGGCTTGTGTCTGTAGTTTATATAGATGGAATAGAGTGATGGAGATAGGAACATGTTTGAGATGGTGGCTTGTGTCTGTAGTTTATATAGATGGAGTAGAGTTTGTGATGACAATGGTTGTACTGATCACGAATTTATATAAAGATAACTCATACTTACTTTATCCATAACATATCCATAACATCTCTACAACATATCTATAACATGTCTATAACGTATCTATAACATCTCTACAACATATCTATAACATCTCTATAACGTATCTATAACGTATCTATAACATCTCTACAACATATCTATAACATCTCTATAACGTATCTATAACGTATCTATAACATCTCTACAACATATCTATAACATCTCTACAACATATCTATAACATCTCTACAACATATCTATAACATCTCTATAACGTATCTATAACGTATCTATAACATCTCTACAACATATCTATAACATCTCTATAACGTATCTATAACGTATCTATAACATCTCTACAACATATCTATAACATCTCTACAACATATCTATAACATCTCTACAACATATCTATAACATCTCTATAACATGCACAACATATCTCTGCAATGAAACGACCATTTTCACAACAGTTTCGGCAGAAAAGACCTGGTCAGGTCATCTAGTCTCGTGACCTGCAACTTTTGACCTGTCACACGAGCGGCCTGTTACATCACCTGTGTTACAACAACTCTATAACAACTTTCACTATACCAGAAATCATAACATTCTATAAATTCACGATAGATAAAATCATAACTTACAACCAGTCAATCCAACACCAGAGTAGATCCCATAAACATACTTTACATATACGATAAAAACAATGATTTTGTGTTGTTTGTTGGCTTGAATGGATGATGCTGGCAGGTGTTTATGGTTATATGAATATATATATATATATATATATATATATATATATATATATATATATATATATATGACTTTATATATATATATATATATATATATATATATATATATATATATATATATATATATATATATATATATATATATATATATAAAGATGACTCTTTCATATATATATATATATATATATATATATATATATATATATATATATATATATATATATATATATATGAAAGAGTCATCTCTGCTCAGCCAGCCCAACAGAAGCTAAAGAAATATTCAGAACACAAGAAAAACCTGCCCAGCCTCCGAAATATTGAAAAGATTACTGATGATTTGTTTATGAATGTGGTGGTCAGGACGGTACAGTCTGCTGGTACAGTCATGTGGTGGTCAGGACGGTACAGTCTGCTGGTACAGTCATGTGGTGGTCAGGACGGTACAGTCTGCTGGTACAGTCATGTGGTGGTCAGGACGGTACAGTCTGCTGGTACAGTCATGTGGTGGTCAGGACGGTACAGTCTGCTGGTACAGTCATGTGGTGGTCAGGACGGTACAGTCTGCTGGTACAGTCATGTGGTGGTCAGGACGGTACAGTCTGCTGGTACAGTCATGTGGTGGTCAGGACGGTACAGTCTGCTGGTACAGTCATGTGGTGGTCAGGACGGTACAGTCTGCTGGTACAGTCATGTGGTGGTCAGGACGGTACAGTCTGCTGGTACAGTCATGTGGTGGTCAGGACGGTACAGTCTGCTGGTACAGTCATGTGGTGGTGAGGACGGTACAGTCATGTGGTACAGTCATAATGTGCAGTCATGTGGTACAGTCATGATGGTACAGTCATGATGGTACAGTCATGTGGTACAGTCATGATGGTATGGTCATGTGGTACAGTCATGATGGTACAGTCATACTGGTACAGTCATATGGTACAGTCATGATGGTACAGTCATGTGGTACAGTCATGTGGTACAGTCATGATGGTACAGTCATGCTGGTACAGTCATATGGTACAGTCATGCTGGTACAGTCATAATGGTACAGTCATATGGTACAGTCATGATGGTACAGTCATATGGTACAGTCATATGGTACAGTCATATGGTACAGTCATGTGGTACAGTCATATGGTACAGTCATGATGGTACAGTCATGTGGTACAGTCATATGGTACAGTCATGATGGTACAGTCATGTGGTACAGTCATATGGTACAGTCATATGGTACAGTCATGTGGTACAGTCATGTGGTACAGTCATGTGGTACAGTCATGTGGTACAGTCATGTGGTACAGTCATTATGGTACAGTCATATGGTACAGTCATGTGGTACAGTCATGTGGTACAGTCATGATGGTACAGTCATGTGGTACAGTCATGATGGTACAGTCATTATGGTACAGTCATATGGTACAGTCATGTGGTACAGTCATATGGTACAGTCATGATGGTACAGTCATGTGGTACAGTCATGATGGTACAGTCATGATGGTACAGTCATGTGGTACAGTCATGATGGTACAGTCATGTGGTACAGTCATGATGGTACAGTCATGATGGTACAGTCATGTGGTACAGTCATGTGGTACAGTCATGTGGTACAGTCACTGGCGACCATCCTGCCAATGTTAAACACATGATATATGACGTTGGCAACACGTGATATAGTCTGGTTCCAATATACGTTATATCATCATAACCATCAGCCAAGGTTGTAATAACATTGTTGATCATAACTACAACATTAACTTCTTTCCTGATCATTTTCGTAATGTGTTGTTGATCAGACAATTGTTTGCAATCTTCGTCTTGCATGGCAGCATTCATGAATGGATCTGCTTTCATTTATTTCAACTCTGCATTCCACGGAGTCCAGCTTCATTCACTACGACGCTTCTTTCAAAATGCCGGAGTTTGTGTGTCAACTGTTGTTTCATTAACATGATGATGACCATCCTGGACCACATACAGGCGCCTCTCATACGGTGTTTCTGGTGTGTTGTGAGTCAGTTGTTGTTCGCTGACGATACAGCGCTGGTGGCTGATTCATGTGAGAAACTGCAGAAGCTGGTGACTGAGTTTGGTAAAGTGTGTGAAAGAAGAAAGTTAAGAGTAAATGTGAATAAGAGCAAGGTTATTAGGTACAGTAGGGTTGAGGGTCAAGTCAATTGGGAGGTGAGTTTGAATGGAGAAAAACTGGAGGAAGTAAAGTGTTTTAGATATCTGGGAGTGGATCTGGCAGCGGATGGAACCATGGAAGCGGAAGTGGATCATAGGGTGGGGGAGGGGGCGAAAATCCTGGGAGCCTTGAAGAATGTGTGGTAGTCGAGAACATTATCTCGGAAAGCAAAAATGGGTATGTTTGAAGGAATAGTGGTTCCAACAATGTTGTATGGTTGCGAGGCGTGGGCTATGGATAGAGTTGTGCGCAGGAGGATGGATGTGCTGGAAATGAGATGTTTGAGGACAATATGTGGTGTGAGGTGGTTTGATCGAGTAAGTAACGTAAGGGTAAGAGAGATGTGTGGAAATAAAAAGAGCGTGGTTGAGAGAGCAGAAGAGGGTGTTTTGAAGTGGTTTGGGCACATGGAGAGAATGAGTGAGGAAAGATTGACCAAGAGGATATATGTGTCGGAGGTGGAGGGAACGAGGAGAAGTGGGAGACCAAATTGGAGGTGGAAAGATGGAGTGAAAA
>NC_092285.1:1272500-1375000 GCF_036320965.1 Panulirus ornatus
AGCTAATAACCTCCAGTATTATCCTCACAACCAGTTATAAGTTAATAACTTCCAGTATTATCCTCACAACCAGTTATAAGCTAACAACCTCCAGTATTATCTTCACAACCAGTTATAAGCTAACAACTTCCAGTATTATCTTCACAACCAGTTATAAGCCAACAACCTCCAGTATTATCCTCACAACCAGTTATAAGCTAATAACTTCCAGTATTATCCTCACAACCAGTTATAAGTTAATAACTTCCAGTATTATCCTCACAACCAGTTATAAGCTAATAACCTCCAGTATTATCCTCACAACCAGTTACAAGCTAACAACCTCCAGTATTATCCTCACAACCAGTTATAAGTTAATAACTTCCAGTATTATCCTCACAACCAGTTATAAGTTAATAAATTCCAGTATTATCCTCACAACCAGTTACAAGCTAACAACCTCCTGTATTATCCTCACAACCAGTTATAAGCTAACACCTTCCAGTAATATCCTCACAACCAGTTATAAGCTAACAACCTCCAGTATTATCCTCACAACCAGTTATAAGTTAATAACTTCCAGTATTATCCTCACAACCAGTTATAAGCCAACAACCTCCAGTATTATCTTCACAACCAGTTATAAGCCAACAACCTCCAGTATTATCCTCAATTCTCTTAATTAATTACCAAGGGGAAACCTTGGAGAAATAAGTGCATAATCGTTTCTTTCATGGTTCACTCTTGCTTTTGAGACAAGGTAGTGGTGGAGGGAGGGAGGCAGCAGCCGGGGTCTGTGATTATATTCGTTGGCGTCCAAACTCTTTGCCAAAAGTTATGTTTGTGTTATTGAACGTAGTTTTAGATTAGAAACGGCGGAGTGGGGAGGTGGAGGTGGAGGAGGAGGAGGTGGAGGTGGTGGATGGCGAGTAGAGAGACCCAAACACCAGCGGAGACTGGGACCAGAACTCGCTTTGGGAAATAAAATAAAAAAAAAACACCTTTTTACTACGACGTCTTAAACCCGTGGCGGACGCAAGCGGGTCTGGCGGCCACCGGAGGACCTTCTGGTACCTTGAGGTCCGCGAAGAAAACGACTCCCGAAGACCAGCTTAACCAGGGAAAAAGAAAGAAAATGTAGCGAAATGGCTTTGCAGCGTGAGGGGTCGGTGGCAACCTTAGCGGGCTATTCATAGCGGGGAGTGAATAGCGAGCGGTGTAGCCTGTATTATGCTAGCGGGTCCTGCTAGTTATCCCTAATTCCTCCCTTCAATGTGATATATTATGCGGGAGAAAGACTCGTGTTTACTCTTCCTCTGGTCGCCCCGCCGTCTCTGTCCCAGCATGCCTCTCTTGTTTACTTCTGTTTGCTTTTGATTGAGTGAATAGGAGAGTGTGTGTGGGGGGGAGGGGAGAGCCATGTGGGGGAGAGAGGGAGAGGGAGAGAGTAAAGAGGGAGAGAGTGGTGACAGTATGAGAGGATAGAACACGGGAGGAAGGAGACGTGAGTACATAGAAAGTAATAAATGTAAACAGGAGGAGACGAAGGACACACGAGAACAACACAGAAGACGACCAGAGGGAAGGGCAACAGAAAACGACGAGAGGGAAGGGCAACAGAACACGACCAGAGGGAAGGGGAACAGAAAACGACGAGAGGGAAGGGGAACAGAAAACGACGAGGGGGAAGAGGAACAGAAAACAACGAGAGGGAAGGGCAACAGAACACGACCAGAGGGAAGGGGAACAGAAAACGACGAGAGGGAAGGGGAACAGAACACGACCAGAAGGAAAGGGAACAAAAAACGACGAGAGGGAAGGGGAACAGAACACGACCAGAGAGAAGGGGAACAGAAAACGACGAGAGGGAAGGGGAACAGAAAACGACGAGGGGGAAGAGGAACAGAAAACGACGAGAGGGAAGGGGAACAGAAAACGACGAGAGGGAAGGGGAACAGAACACGACGAGAGGGAAGGGGAACAGAAAACGACGAGAGGGAAGGGGAACAGAACACGACCAGAGGGAAGGGGAACAGAAAACGACGAGAGGGAAGGGGAACAGAAAACGACGAGAGGGAAGGGGAACAGAAAACGACGAGAGGGAAGGGGAACAGAAAACGACGAGAGGGAAGGGGAACAGAAAACGACGAGAGGGAAGGGGAACAGAAAACGACGAGAGGGAAGGGGAACAGAAAACGACGAGAGAGAAAGGGAACAGAAAGCGACCACTGGGAAGGGGAACAGAAAACGACGAGAGAGAAAGGGAACAGAAAACGACGAGAGGGAAGGGGAACAGAAAACGACGAGAGAGAAAGGGAACAGAAAGCGACCAGTGGGAAGGGGAACAGAAAACGACTGATGGGCGACACAAATTAAGAGTAGAAAGTAAACCAGAAGATGAAGATGGTAGAGGATAGAGTGGCCCAGGTTGTTACAATAGGTTATGATAGAGTGGGTCAGGTTGTTACAGTAGGTTATGATAGAGTGGGTCAGGTTGTTACAATAGGTTATGATAGAGTGGGTCAGGTTGTTACAGTAGGTTATGATAGAGTGGGTCAGGTTGTTACAGTGGGTTATGATAGAGTGGCCCAGGTTGTTACAGTAGGTTATGATAGAGTGGCCCAGGTTGTTACAGTAGGTTATGATAGAGTGGGTCAGGTTGTTACAGTAGGTTATGATAGAGTGACCCAGGTTGTTACAGTAGGTTATGATAGAGTGGGTCAGGTTGTTACAGTAGGTTATGATAGAGTGGCCCAGGTTGTTACAGAAGGTTATGATAGAGTGGCCCAGGTTGTTACAGTAGGTTATGATAGAGTGGCCCAGGTTGTTACAATAGGTTATGATAGAGTGGGTCAGGTTGTTACAGTAGGTTATGATAGAGTGGGTCAGGTTGTTACAGTAGGTTATGATAGAGTGGCCCAGGTTGTTACAATAGGTTATGATAGAGTGGCCCAGGTTGTTACAGTAGGTTATGATAGAGTGGCCCAGGTTGTTACAGTAGGTTATGATAGAGTGGGTCAGGTTGTTACAGTAGGATATGATAGAGTGGCCCAGGTTGTTACAGTAGGTTATGATAGAGTGGGTCAGGTTGTTACAGTAGGTTATGATAGAGTGGCCCAGGTTGTTACAGAAGGTTATGATAGAGTGGCCCAGGTTGTTACAGTAGGTTATGATAGAGTGGCCCAGGTTGTTACAATAGGTTAGGTTACAAGATAACACTGATAATATCGCCTCCTGACAATAACGTCAGCTCCTGACACAATAACGTCAGCCACTGTCATAATAACGTCAACTCCTGACACAACAAACATGACTTCTGACAAATCAACGTCTGACACAACACCTGACACAACACTTCTGACACTACAAGTCCTGACACAACACTTCCTGACATTACAGGTCCTGACACAACACTTCCTGACACTACAAGTCCTGACACAACACTTCCTGACACTACAGGTCCTGACACAACACTTCCTGACACTACAGGTCCTGACACAACACCTGACACTACAGGTCCTGACTCAGCACCTGACACTACAGGTCCTGACACAACACTTCCTGACACTACAGCTCCTGACACAACACTTCCTGACACTACAGGTCCTGACACAGCACCTGCTGACACTACAGGTCCTGACACAGCACCTGACACTACAGGTCCGGACACAACACTTCCTGACACTACAAGTCCTGACACAACACTTCCTGACACTACAGGGGCTGACACAAAACCTGACACTACAGGTCCTGACACAACACTTCCTGACACTACAGGTCCTGACACAACACTTCCTGACACAACACTTCCTGATACTACAGCTCCTGACACAACACTTCCTGACACTACAGCTCCTGACACAACACCTTCTGACACTACAGCTCGACACAAAACTTTCTGACACTACAGCTCCTGACACAACACTTCCCGACACTACAGGTCCAGACACAACACCTGCTGACACTACAGGTCCTGACACAACACTTCCTGATACTGCAGGTCCTGACACAACACCTGCTGACACAATACTACCCTAAAGCTTACTGACACATAACATAACTTTATCATCTACTGACACATTACGGCCAGATATAAAGCTTCACAACACAATAATCCCGGATATAAAGCTTCACAACACAATAATCCTGGATATAAAGCTTCACAACACAATAATCCCGGATATAAAGCTTCACAACACAATAATCCTGGATATAAAGCTTCACAACACAATAATCCTGGATATAGAGCTTCACAACACAATAATCCTGGATATAAAGCTTCACAACACAATAATCCCGGATATAAAGCTTCACAACACAATAATCCTGGATATAAAGCTTCACAACACAATAATCCCGGATATAAAGCTTCACAACACAATAATCCTGGATATAAAGCTTCACAACACAATAATCCTGGATATAAAGCTTCACAACAATAATCCTGGATATAAAGCTTCACAACACAATAATCCTGGATATAAAGCTTCACAACACAATAATCCTGGATATAAAGCTTCACAACAATAATCCTGGATATAAAGCTTCACAACACAATAATCCTGGATATAAAGCTTCACAACACAATAATCCCGGATATAAAGCTTCACAACACAATAATCCCGGATATAAAGCTTCACAACACATTAATCCTGGATATAAAGCTTCACAACACAATAATCCTGGATATAAAGCTTCACAACACAATAATCCTGGATATAAAGCTTCACAACAATAACCCTGGATATAAAGCTTCACAACACAATAATCCTGGATATAAAGCTTCACAACACAATAATCCTGGATATAAAGCTTCACAACACAATAATCCCGGATATAAAGCTTCACAACACAATAATCCTGGATATAAAGCTTCACAACACAATAATCCTGGATATAAAGCTTCACAACACAATAATCCTGGATATAAAGCTTCACAGCACAATAATCCTGGATATAAAGCTTCACAACAATAATCCTGGATATAAAGCTTCACAACACAATAATCCTGGATATAAAGCTTCACAACACAATAATCCTGGATATAAAGCTTCACAACACAATAATCCTGGATATAAAGCTTCACAACAATAATCCTGGATATAAAGCTTCACAACAATAATCCTGGATATAAAGCTTCACAACAATAATCCTGGATATAAAGCTTCACAACACAATAATCCTGGATATAAAGCTTCACAACACAATAATCCTGGATATAAAGCTTCACAACACAATAATCCTGGATGTAAAGCTTCACAACAATAATCCTGGATATAAAGCTTCACAACACAATAATCCTGGATATAAAGCTTCACAACACAATAATCCTGGATATAAAGCTTCACAACAATAATCCTGGATATAAAGCTTCACAACACAATAATCCTGGATATAAAGCTTCACAACAATAATCCTGGATATAAAGCTTCACAACAATAATCCTGGATATAAAGCTTCACAACAATAATCCTGGATATAAAGCTTCACAACACAATAATCCTGGATATAAAGCTTCACAACACAATAATCCTGGATATAAAGCTTCACAACACAATAATCCTGGATATAAAGCTTCACAACAATAATCCTGGATATAAAGCTTCACAACACAATAATCCTGGATATAAAGCTTCACAACAATAATCCTGGATATAAAGCTTCACAACAATAATCCTGGATATAAAGCTTCAAAACACAATAATCTTGGATATAAAGCTTCACAACACAATAATCCTGGATATAAAGCTTCACAACACAATAATCCCGGATATAAAGCTTCACAACACAATAATCCTGGATATAAAGCTTCAGAACACAATAATCCCAGATATAAAGCTTTACAACGCAATAATCCCGCATATAAAGCTTCACAACACAATAATCCCGCATATAAAGCTTCACAACACAATAAACCCAGATATAAAACTTCACAACACAATAATCCTGGATATAAAGCTTCAGAACACAATAATCCTGGATATAAAGCTTCACAACACAATAATCCTGGATATAAAGCTTCACAACACAATAATCTTGGATATAAAGCTTCACAACACAATAATCCTGGATTAAAGCTTCACAACACAATAATCCCGGATATAAAGCTTCACAACACAATAATTCTCGATATAAAGCTTCACAACACAATAATCCTGGATATAAAGCTTCACAACACAATAATTCTCAATATAAAGCTTTACAACACAATAATCCTGGATATAAAGCTTCAGAACACAACAATCCTGTATATAAGCTTTACAACACAATAATCCTGGATATAAGCTTTACAACACAATAATCCTGGATATAAAGCTTCACAACACAATAATCCCGGATATAAAGCTTCACAACACAATAATCTCGATATAAAGCTTCACAACACAATAATCCTGGATATAAAGCTTCACAACACAATAATCCTGGATATAAAGCTTCACAACACAATAATCCTGGATATAAAGCTTCACAACACAATAATCCCGGATATAAAGCTTCACAACACAATAATTCTCGATATAAAGCTTCACAACACAATAATCCTGGATATAAAGCTTCACAACACAATAATCCTGGATATAAAGCTTCACAACACAATAATCCTGGATATAAAGCTTCACAACACAATAATCCTGGATATAAAGCTTCACAACACAATAATTCTCGATATAAAGCTTCACAACACAATAATCCTGGATATAAAGCTTCACAACACAATAATCCTGGATATAAAGCTTCACAACACAATAATCCCGGATATAAAGCTTCACAACACAATAATTCTCGATATAAAGCTTCACAACACAATAATCCTGGATATAAAGCTTCACAACACAATAATCCTGGATATAAAGCTTCACAACACAATAATTCTCGATATAAAGCTTCACAACACAATAATCCTGGATATAAAGCTTCACAACACAATAATCCTGGATATAAAGCTTCACAACACAATAATCCTGGATATAAAGCTTCACAACACAATAATCCCGGATATAAAGCTTCACAACACAATAATCTTGGATATAAAGATTCAGAACACAATAATCCTGGATATAAAGCTTCACAACACAATAATCCCGGATATAAAGCTTCACAACACAATAATTCTCGATATAAAGCTTCACAACACAATAATCCTGGATATAAAGCTTCACAACACAATAATTCTCAATATAAAGCTTTACAACACAATAATCCTGGATATAAAGCTTCAGAACACAATAATCCTGGATATAAGCTTTACAACACAATAATCCTGGATATAAGCTTTACAACACAATAATCCTGGATACAAAGCTTCACAACACAATAATCCTGGATATAAAGCTTCACAACACAATAATTCTCGATATAAAGCTTCACAACACAATAATCCTGGATATAAAGCTTCACAACACAATAATCCTGGATATAAAGCTTCACAACACAATAATCCTGGATATAAAGCTTCACAACACAATAATCCCGGATATAAAGCTTCACAACACAATAATTCTCGATATAAAGCTTCACAACACAATAATCCTGGATATAAAGCTTCACAACAGAATAATCCTGGATATAAAGCTTCACAACAATAATCCTGGATATAAAGCTTCACAACACAATAATCCTGGATATAAAGCTTCACAACACAATAATCCTGGATATAAAGCTTCAGAACACAATAATCCTGGATATAAAGGTTCACAACACAATAATCCTGGATATAAAGCTTCACAACACAATAATCCTGGATATAAAGCTTCACAACACAATAATCCCGGATATAAAGCTTCACAACACAATAATTCTCGATATAAAGCTTCACAACACAATAATCCTGGATATAAAGCTTCAGAACACAATAATCCTGGATATAAAGCTTCACAACACAATAATCCTGGATATAAAGCTTCACAACACAATAATCCTGGATATAAAGCTTCACAACACAATAATCCCGGATATAAAGCTTCACAACACAATAATCCCGGATATAAAGCTTCACAACACAATAATCCCGGATATAAAGCTTCACAACACAATAATTCTCGATATAAAGCTTCACAACACAATAATCCTGGATATAAAGCTTCAGAACACAATAATCCTGGATATAAAGCTTCACAACACAATAATCCTGGATATAAAGCTTCAGAACACAATAATCCCGGATATAAAGCTTCACAACACAATAATCCTGGATATAAAGCTTCAGAACACAATAATCCTGGATATAAAGCTTCACAACACAATAATCCTGGATATAAAGCTTCACAACACAATAATCCCGGATATAAAGCTTCACAACACAATAATCCCGGATATAAAGCTTCACAACACAATAATCCCGGATATAAAGCTTCACAACACAATAATCCTGGATATAAAGCTTCACAACACAATAATCCTGGATATAAAGCTTCACAACACAATAATCCTGGATATAAAGCTTCACAACACAATAATCCTGGATATAAAGCTTCACAACACAATAATCCTGGATATAAAGCTTCACAACACAATAATCCTGGATATAAAGCTTCACAACACAATAATCCTGGATATAAAGCTTCACAACACAATAATCCTGGATATAAAGCTTCACAACACAATAATCCCGGATATAAAGCTTCACAACACAATAATCCCGGACATAAAGCCAGCCACACAACACTTCTGGATGTAAATCCTCGCAGGATGATAATTCCGGTTACGATGTTATAACATGATAATTCCATAATAATTCTGGTTACTACGAAACAATAATTCCAGATACGATGCTTTATGACAAAATAATTCTTGACATACTCACAAGATAATTGAGATAATTCCGCAGATAACATCTGACGCAATAATTCCAAGAGAGAGAGAGAGAGAGAGAGAGAGAGAGAGAGAGAGAGAGAGAGAGAGAGAGAGAGAGTGTTACCGGACTCAGCCTGCAAGAAGTTACACAGTGTTTAACGTCACATTTACTGAGGCTGCGTCACATGGAGCACAGCCTTGTCACAGACCCTCTACACTCCCAGGGAAGCCACATTACCCTGCTACTGGAAGGAGAGCAGCCTTAGACCGCAGACGCCTTTATAACAAGTGCTGGATAACCATATATACATGTATATATATTGTAATGAACTCTACTTGAACTACCTATACACATTAGTTATGTCATACACATTGCTTTCACTCAGAACTACCTATACACATTAGTTATACACATTGCTTTCACTCAGAACTACCTATACACATTAGTTATACACATTGCTTTCACTCAGAACTACCTATACACATTAGTTATACACATTGCTTTCACTCAGAACTACCTATACACATTAATTATACACATTGCTTTCACTCAGAACTACCTATACACATTAGTTATACACATTGCTTTCACTCGGAACTACCTATACACATTAGTTATACACATTGCTTTCACTCGGAACTACCTATACACATTAGTTATACACATTGCTTTCACTCAACAGAAATACAAATCAAACATCAAAAGTGAAACACAAGATCGAGTTCAGCTGATGTAGAATGTGAACGCTACAGAACGCAGCAGGTCACACATATCTTCCTCGAAAACCCTTCTATATATTTAATTCCCGCGCCGACATTATTGGCAGCTGAGAATTCCTAATGCTGGAGCAGATATTATATTCATATTAACCTTGAATTTATCATGTATTCAGAGATTAACATTGATGGCGTCATGATAAATTGATGGTAATATTCCCACCACTACGACAACACGAGCGATCGTCAACGATTCTTCTTCATCAATGGTGCACGTGTTACATTGATGCTGCCCACCCACCAACCCCGGGGGAACGAGGGTCACACTAGTCCCCCCTGGGGGTCATAATGATCAGCTGGGGTCATGATGACCTGGGGTCACACTAGTCCCCCCTGGGGTCATAATGATCAGCTGGGGTCATGATGACCTGGGGTCACACTGGTCCCCCTGGGGTCATAATGATCAGCTTGGGTCATGATGACCTGGGGTCACACTGGTCCCCCTGGGGTCATAATGACCTGAGGGTCACACTGGTCCCCCTGGGGTCATAATGATCAGCTTGGGTCATGATGACCTGGGGGGTCACACTGGTCCCCCTGGGGTCATAATGATCAGCTTGGGTCATGATGGCCTGGGGGTCACACTGGTCCCCCTGGGGTCATGATGGCCTGGGGGGTCACACTGGTCCCCCTGGGGTCATGATGGCCTGGGGGGTCACATTGGTCCCCCTGGGGTCATAATGATCAGCTTGGGTCATGATGGCCTGGGGGGTCACACTGGTCCCCCTGGGATCATAATGATCAGCTTGGGTCATGATGGCCTGTGGGGGTCACACCGGTTCCCCTGGGGTCATAATGATCAGCTTGGGTGATGAAGGCCTGGGGGTCCCCCTGGGGTCATAATGATCAGCTTGGGTCATGATGACCTGGGGGTCACAGTGACCCAGAATCACACCAGTTGTCTGTGGTCACACCAGCCCCGTATGGTCATAATGACCTGCTGGGTCAGGATCATCCCCTGGGTTCGTAATGGTCACCTTGGGTCACAATGGTCCCCATGGGTCACAATGGTTCGTTCAGGACAAGATGGTCCTCTGCCGCTGGGTTCACAATGGCCTTCTGGTATCACTGGTTTGCCTGGGGTCACAGTGGTCCCCTGGGGTCATAAAGATAGGCAACTGGGGCCACAGTGGTCCCCTGGGGTCATAATGATGGCCAGCTGGGGTCACAATGGTCCAATGGGGTCATAACGATGGTCACCTGGGGTCACAATGGTCCCCTGGGGTCACAATGACTGTCATCCGGGGTCACAGTGGTCCCCTGGGGTCACAATGACTGTCATCCGGGGTCACAGTAGTCCCCTGGGGTCATAATGAAAAATGACCTCGGGGTCACAGATGACCCGGGTATCATATCACTCGTTTTATTACATACGTTCTTACGCCCTTATTACCCCAGCATATGTGAGTGTACCTGGATGTATGACACATCAGTATACCCGCGCTGGTATGCGCATACATTCATACACATGCCAACTCCATACAGACGAACAAGACGAGTATACACAGCGATGTATACGGCGCGAAAAAACAGAAGCTTGTATACAAATAAAAGTGTTAAATATATACACAGGATGAATATTTCATGGCTATATAGACACGAGTTTTGATAGTGCTCTGAGAGCAGACTGCCTTACATACATACATACATACATACATACATACACACATGTGCACATACACACATACAAACACAAACTTACCCACACACACATATTATATATATATATATATATATATATATATATATATATTACTATGAGTCCACGGGGTAAACGTAACACGACCAGTTGCCAAGTGCACTTTCGTGTCATAATCACATCATCAGGGGAGACACAAGAGAGAAATATAACAGTCAGTTGATATACAACGAAGAGACGAAGCTAGGACTATCATTATAGTAAAGACCGATACATAATAAACATCAAGTTGCTTATTGCTGTTTTCTTTTAATTTGTCTCCACACGTTTTCTTTCATCATATAAAAAATGAATTCAATGTCTTATGATCATGTTGTTGTACGTATTCCTGAGGTACATGATGCCCAGCTGCTGCTGGTTGCCAACGTCACCATAAACCACGGTCAACCCAGCCTACTGTATCTCCCACAAACCCATGCATTAAACCCGTCCTTCGGTTTAGGCTCCTCCCACCCCAGACTGTAGCTGGGTAAGGACGGCATCATAGCAGACGTGATCACGTACAGAGCAGGTGGGAGAAGGGCGGCCACGGGTTCGAATCCTGGTAGCAACAGTCTGCAGTGAAAAGTTTTTATCGAGGATGTAAGGCATGTGTACGTGTAGGAAGAGAGGAAAGTGATTGGTTCTCAGTGAATGTAGGTTTGCGGCAGGGGTGTGTGATGTCTCCATGATTGTTTAGTTTGTTTATGGATGGGGTTGTTAGGGAGGTGAATGCAATAGTTTTGCAAAAAGGAGCAAGTATGCAGTCTGTTGGGGATGAGAGAGCTTGGGAAGTGAGTCAGTTGTTGTTCGCTGATGATACAGCGCTGGTGGCGGATTCATGTGAGAAACTGCAGAAGCTGGTGACTGAGTCTGGTAAAGTGTGTGAAAGAAGAAAGTTAAGAGTAAATGTGAATAAGAGCAAAGTTATTAGGTACAGTAGGGTTGAGGGTCAAGTCAATTGGGAGGTAAGTTTGAGTGGAGAAAAACTGGAGGAAGTAAAGTGTTTTAGATATCTGGGAGTGGATATGGCAGCGGATGGAACCATGGAAGCGGAAGTGAATCATAAGGTGGGGGAGGGGGCGAAAATCCTGGGAGCCTTGAAGAATGTGTGGAAGTCGAGAACATTATCTCCGAAAGCAAAAATGGGTATGTTTGAAGGAATAGTGGTTCCAACAATGTTGCACGGTTGCGAGGCGTGGGCTATGGATAGAGTTGTGCGCAGGAGGGTGAATGTGCTGGAAATGAGATGTTTGAGGACAATATGTGGTGTGAGGTGGTTTGATCGAGTAAGTAATGTAAGGGTAAGAGAGATGTGTGGAAATAAGAAGAGCGTGGTTGAGAGAGCAGAAGAGGGTGTTTTGAAATGGTTTGGGCACATGGAGAGAATGAGCGAGGAAAGATTGACCAAGAGGATATATGTGTCAGAGGTGGAGGGAACGAGGAGAAGTGGGAGACCAAATTGGAGGTGGAAAGATGGAGTGAAAAAGATTTTGAGTGATCGGGGCCTGAACATGCAGGAGGGTGTAAGGCGGGCAAGGAAGAGAGTGAATTGGATCGATGTGGTACACCGGGGTCGACGTGCTGTCAATGGATTGAATCAGGGCATGTGAAGCGTCTGGGGTAAACCATGGAAAGTTCTGTGGGGCCTGGATGTGGAAAGGGAGCTGTGGTTTCGGGCATTACTGCATGACAGCTAGAGACTGAGTGTGAACGAATGGGGCCTTTGTTGTCTTTTCCTAGCGCTACCTCGCACACATGAGGGGGGGAGGGGGATGTTATTCCATGTGTGGCGAGGTGGCGATGGGAATGAATAAAGGCAGACAGTGTGAATTGTGTGCATGTGTATATATGTATATGTCTGTGTGTGTATAAATATGTGTACATTGAGATGTATGGGTATGTATATTTGCGTGTGTGGACGTGTATGTATATACATGTCTATGGGGGTGGGTTGGGCCATTTGTTTCGTCTGTTTCCTTGCGCTGCCTCGCAAACGCGGGAGACAGCGACAAAGGAAAATAAATATATATAAATATATATATATATATATATATATATATATATATATATATATATATATATATATATATATATATATATATCGTTCATGTCTCTAAGTATCACAATAAGTTGACTTTGTCGTCTCAATATAAAAAATCAAAGACACAATGACTCTTTATTTACGTAAATCCTGATAAAACACATATACCGTTTTAGGACTTATAGTTTTTAAATATTTATCTGTTTTAGGTTTTATAAATCTGAATCTAAGTCTTACACAACCGAAATTTCTACACAGCATTTTTCGACCAGATGAAATTAAAGATATAATTTTTAAGTTTGATAAATTGGGTCACAAGGCAGTTTGAAACCTCAGAAAGTCTAAAGGTGCGGTTGTTGAAGTTATCAATGTGATTCTACAACTTTATACATCTCTCAAATTCATCTGACGTCGACCATACTGGTCGACCATACTGGTAGGAACATGGTTGTTACTATTGTCTGGTTGATCTTGTTACAACCAAGACTGATATTATAACTTCGTCTTCATTACAGAAGACCACAACTGAGAGGGACATGTCTGAATACATCACAACCCAGAGATATGAAAAGATACGAACCGCATTAACAACTGGTCATGAGAACTAACAACTGGTCATCAGAACTAACAACTGGTCATCATAACTACCAATTGGTCACCTTAGGTTACGTAACAACCATTTCTGATCAAACAATTTTTTCTAAAATTATTTCGAGGAAGATATTTTTTATTTATTTATTCCAATAACTGCTTTTGTGATCATTTAATCAATTGATCATCATGATTCCACTGCCAGTACCATGTGGTTGCCCACATACCTACCAACCACACACCTTCTGTGATCAAGCCACGAGGTCTGGCAGCTGCTTCCCACACTTGCTGTGTTGTGACCAGCCACACGAAGCTTGACCCTTATAATGAGTTCCTTCCATCCTGATACAACCAACTTATGTCATTCTCCTTCATCTTTCCATCTCATTTTAACTTTTCCATCTATTTACAACCTTTCCATCTCATTAGAACATTTCCATCTCAGTTCAACCTTTCCATCTCATTAGAACCTTTCCATCTCATTACAACCTTTCCATCTCATTCCATCTCATTACAACCTTTCCATCTATATAATGTGTGTCTAACAACACTCAGGAGGTCAGCTTACTTCCTCCTACACTGGTTGTTTTCTTATGACACTGCATCCAATACGTTCTACATGACCAGTCCCTTGTGAAAGACTTTGACCCATATGTAACCTTTCCAATGATTTCATCACATGACACTAATATTATATCCACATCTTCATTACACATTTCCCTCCCACCTAACGCTACCCACACCTCGCTCATTAACTATCTCAACTGCTCTTATTATTGACCTTTCCTGACCTATGAACACTTGGAGGTCACACCCATACAACAGAGGTCACACATCTTTCTTACACTTCATTCTGGCGGCGTGTGAACACGTACCTGGTGTTGCTCACTCTGTACAACTGTTAACCCAAGTCAGGGGTCATGTAGGAGGTCATGTCAGGGGTCATGTAGGGGGTCATGTTAGGGTCATGTAGGGGTCATGTAAGGGGTCATGTCAGGGGTCATGTAGGGGGTCATGTTAGGGTCATGTAGGGGTCATGTAAGGGGTCATGTCAGGGGTCATGTAGGGGGTCATGTTAGGGTCATGTCACGGGTCATGTCAGGGGTCATGTAGGGGGTCATGTTAGGGTCATGTCACGGGTCATGTCATGTCCTTACTGTCGTTGTAAAGAAGTTGTACCGAAGAGTTAATGACACACTCATGAACCCTGTTAAGGTGACCCATGTGTTGGTCATGTGACCTCTCATGTGACCTCTCATGACATCATCGACCTGTCGTGGTTGAAGTAAACAACATGATATTGTTCATTCTGGTGTCTACGTCATTATAAAAATCAATTTATCAAGTTGTTTATTTGGATAAAACTTTCCTTGATTATTTTCACTGGTCAGGAAAATACAAAAGTAATCTTTGTGAATAATGTAATCGTCTGAAGTGAAAGTTTAAAAGAAATTAGGATGAAATTTATTATTCTTAAATGTTCATATTTACGGTAAGTGGAGTACACAAGTGCACTGAAGATTATCATCATCACATAACTATGTTTATTTTTATAATTAGCATCACACTAGCAAACAATATCCAGAAAAATTGGCCTTTTAACTTTAATAAAAGCTTATCATAAATTCTTTTGTTATCAGGTTCTCCCATCAGCGTCTGGTGGGTCTGTGTATACACCTGCTCGCCAAATTTAAATAATCTCATTTCTTTTTTAAAAAAACCCGGAAATTAAGAAGTTATAAACTCAGGTGTGGCAGCCTATGTTGACTTCATTTCTAATCTTAGTTAATACATATAACTGTTCAGTAAACTAAGATACATATAACTGTTCAGTAAACTAAGATACATATAACTGTTCAGTAAACTAAGATACATATAACTGTTCAGTAAACTAAGATACATATAACTGTTCAGTAAATAAAGTATAATATTGCAGAGTAACATTATCATATGTGTTGGGGTTACCGTTCCTGACCATAACGCATTCACGGGGGCCAACCCAGGGTCGAGAGAATAGGTTCGAGTCCTGGTTGCGGCAGTCGGTCCACAGCCAATCCAGCTGTTCATCCACCTAGAGAGGCTGGGCAATAAACTGGGTATCTGGCTGAAGCTGGGATACACACACACAGACAGACACACAAACATATATATATATATATATACTAACACACTCATTCAGCTGCTCCGAAAACACTTGCCTCTCATGATCTTCCTTCCCATGCCCAGGTGCATATGCACCAATAATCACCCACCTCTCTCCATCAACTTTCAGTTTTACCCATATCAATCTCGAGTTTACTTTCTTCCCTTATACTTCCTAGCGCTACCTCGCACACATGAGGGGGGAGGGAGATGTTATTTCATGTGTGGCGAGGTGGCGATGGGAATAAATAAAGGCAGACAGTATGAATTATGTATATGTGTATATATGTATATGTCTGTGTGTGTATATATATGTATACGCTGAGATGTATAGGTATGTATATTTGCGTGTGTAGACGTCTATGTATATACATGTGTATGTGGGTGGGTTGGGCCATTCTTTCGTGTTTCCTTGCGCTACCTCGCTAACGCGGGAGACAGCGACAAAGCAAAATAAAACAAATAATTAAAGATATATATATATACATATATATATATATATATATATATATATATATATATATATATATATATATATATATATTGGAAAGGATCACAATTTTGCGCGCGATCAAGATATTCCTATGAGTCCACGGGGAAAATGAAACACGAAAAGTTCCCAAGTGCATTTTCGTGTAATAATCACATCATCAGGGCAGACACAAGAAAGAAATATAACAGTCAGTTGATATCGAAGAGACGAAGCTAGGACGCCATTTGGTAAACTACTCCTAAATCAGGAGTTGTGGGAGTATGTGATAGAGTGTAAGAAAGTAAATTCTAGATTGATATGGGTAAAACTGAAAGTTGATGGAGAGAGATGGGTGATTATTGGTGCATATGCACCTGGGCATGAGAAGAAAGATCATGAGAGGCAAGTGTTTTGGGAGCAGCTGAATGAGTGTGTTAGTGGTTTTGATGCACGAGACCGGGTTATAGTGATGGGTGATTTGAATGCAAAGGTGAGTAATGTGGCAGTTGAGGGAATAACTGGTGTACATGGGGTGTTCAGTGTTGTAAATGGAAATGGTGAAGAGCTTGTAGATTTATGTGCTGAAAAAGGACTGGTGATTGGGAATACCTGGTTTAAAAAGCGAGATATACATAAGTATAAGTATGTAAGTAGGAGAGATGGCCAGAGAGCGTTATTGGATTACGTGTTAATTGATAGACGCACGAAAGAGAGACTTTTGGATGTTAATGTGCTGAGAGGTGCAACTGGAGGGATGTCTGATCATTATCTTGTGGAGGCGAAGGTGAAGATTTGTGGGGGTTTTCAGAAAAGAAGAGAGAATGTTGGGGTGAAGAGAGTGGTGAGAGTAAGTGAGCTTGGGAAGGAGACTTGTGTAAGGAAGTACTAGGAGAGACTGAGTACAGAATGGAAAAAGGTGAGAACAAAGGAGGTAAGGGGAGTGGGGGAGGAATGGGATGTATTTAGAGAAGCAGCGATGGCTTGCGCAGGAGATGCTTGTGGCATGAGAAGCGTGGGAGGTGGGTTGATTAGAAAAGGTAGTGAGTGGTGGGATGAAGATGTAAGATTATTAGTGAAAGAGAAGAGAGAGGCATTTGGACGATTTTTGCAGGGAATAAATGCAAATGAGTGGGAGAGGTATAAAAGAAAGAGGCAGGAGGTCAAGAGAAAGGTGCAAGAGGTGAAAAAGAGGGCATATGAGAGTTGGGGTGAGAGAGTATCATTAAATTTTAGGGAGAATAAAAAGATGTTTTGGAAGGAGGTAAATAAAGTGCGTAAGACAAGGGAGCAAATGGGAACTTCAGTGAAGGGGGCTAATGGGGAGGTGATAACAGGTACTGATGATGTGAGAAGGAGATGGAGTGAGTATTTTGAAGGTTTGTTGAATGCGTTTGATGATACAGTGGCAGATATAGGATGTTTTGGTCGAGGTGGTGTGCAAAGTGAGAGGGTTAGGGAAAATGATTTGGTAAATAGAGAAGAGGTAGCAAAAGCTTTACGGAAGATGAAAGCCGGCAAGGCAGCAGGTTTGGATGGTATTGCAATGGAATTTATTAAAAAAGGGGGTGACTGTATTGTTGACTGGTTGGTAAGGTTATTTAATGTATGTATGATTCATGGTGAGGTGCCTGAGGATTGGCGGAATGCGTGCATAGTGCCATTGTACAAAGGCAAAGGGGATAAGAGTGAGTGCTCAAATTACAGAGGTATAAGTTTGTTGAGTATTCCTGGTAAATTATATGGGAGGGTATTGATTGAGAGGGTGAAGGCATGTACAGAGCAGCAGATTGGGGAAGAGCAGTGTGGTTTCAGAAGTGGTAGAGGATGTGTGGATCAGGTGTTTGCTTTGAAGAATGTATGTGAGAAATACTTAGAAAAGCAAATGGATTTGTATGTAGCATTTATGGATCTGGAGAAGGCATATGATAGAGTTGATAGAGATGCTCTGTGGAAGGTATTAAGAATATATGGTGTGGGAGGAAAGTTGTTAGAAGCAGTGAAAAGTTTTTATCGAGGATGTAAGGCATGTGTACGTGTAGGAAGAGAGGAAAGTGATTGGTTCTCAGTGAATGTAGGTTTGCGGACGTATGTATATACATGTGTATGGGGGGGGTTGGGCCATTTCTTTCGTCTGTTTCCTTGCGCTACCTCGCAAACGCGGGAGACAGCGACAAAGTATAATAAAATATAAAATAAATATATATATATATATATATATATATATATATATATATATATATATATATATATATATATGACTGGGAGATGTATAAAAGAAAGAGGTAGGAAGTCAAGAGAAAGGTGCAAGAGGTGAAAAAGAGGGCAAATGAGAATTAGGGTGAGAGAGTGTCATTAAATTCTAGGGAGAATAAAAAGATGTTTTGGAAGGAGGTAAATAAAGTGCGTAAGACAAGGGAACAAATGGGAACTTCAGTGAAGGGGGCTAATGGGGAGGTGATAACAAGTTGTGGTGATGTGAGAAGGAGATGGAGTGAGTATTTTGAAGGTCTGTTGAATGTGTTTGATGATAGCGTGGCAGATATAGGGGGTTTTGGTCGAGGTGGTGTGCGAAGTGTGAGGGTTAGGGAGAATGATTTGGTAAACAGAGAAGAGGTAGTAAAAGCTTTGCGAAAGATGAATGCCGGCAAGGCAGCGGGTTTGGATGGTATTGCAGTGGAATTTATTAAAATAGGGGGTGACTGTGTTGTTGAATGGTTGGTAAGGATATTCATGGTGAGGTGCCTGAGGATTGGCGGAATGCTTGCATAGTGCCATTGTACAAAGGAAAAGGGGATAAAGGCAAGTGCTCAAATTACAGAAGTATAAGTTTGTTGAGTATTCCTGGGAAATTATATGGGAGGGCATGTACAGAGCATCAGATTGGGGAAGAGCAGTGTGGTTTCAGCAGTGGTAGAGGATGTGTTCATTAGGTGTTTACTTTGAAGAATGTATGTGAGAAATACTTAGAAAAGCAAATGTATTTGTATGTAGCATTTATGGATCTAGAGAAGGCATATGATAGACTAGATAGAGATGCTCTGTGGAAGGTATCAAGAATATATGGTGTGGGAGGCAAGTTGTCAGAAGCAGTGAAAAGTTTTTATCGAGGATGTAAGGCATGTGTACGAGTAGGAAGAGAGGAAAGTGAATGTCGATTTTCGGCAGGGGTGCGTGATGTCTCCATGGTTGTTTAATTTGTTTATGGATGGGGTTGTTAGGGAGTTTTGGAGAGAGGGGCAAGTATGCAGTCTATTGAGGATGACTCTTGAGAGCTTGGGAAGTGAGTCAGTTGTTGTTCGCTGATGACACAGCGCTGGTGGCTGATTCGGGTGAGAAACTGCAGAAGCTGGTGACTGAGTTTGGTAAAGTGTGTGAAAGAAGAAAGATGAGAGTAAATGTAAATAAGAGCAAGGTTATTAGGTACAGCAGGGTTGAGGGTCAAGTTAATTGGGAGGTAAGTTTGAATGGAGGAAGTGAAGTGTTTGAGATATCTGGGAGTGGATTTAGCAGCAGATGGAACCATGGAAGCGGAAGTGAGACACAGGGCGTGGGAGGGGGCGAAAGTTCAGGAAGCGTTGAAAAATGTGTAGAAGGCGAGAACATTATGTCGGAAAGCAAAAATGGGTATGTTTGAAGGAATAGTGGTTCCAACAATGTTATATGATTGCGAGGCGTGGGCTATAGATAGAGTTGTGCGGAGGAGGGTGGATGTGTTGGAATGAGATGTTTGAGGACAATGTGTGGTGTGAGGTGGTTTGATCGAGTAAGTAATAAAAGGATAAGAGAGATGCGTGGTAATAAAAAGAGTGTGGTTGAGAGAGCAGAAGAGGGTGTTTTGAAATGGTTTGGTCACATGGAGAGAACGAGTGAGGAAAGATTGACCAAGAGGATATATGTGTCAGAGGTGGAGGGAACGAGAAGTGGGAGACCAAATTGAAAATGAAAAGATGGAGAGAAAAAGATTTTCAGCGATTGCGGCCTGAACATGCAGGAGGGTGAAAGTCATGCAAGGAACAGAGTGAATTGGAACGATGTGGTATAGCGGGGTGGACGTGCTGACAATAGACTGAACCAGGGCATGTGAAGCGTCTGGTTTAAACCATGGAAAGTTTTGTGGGGCCTGGATGTGGAAAGGGAGCTGTGGTTTCGGTGCATTATACATGACAGCTAGAGACTGAGTGTGAACGAATGTGGCCTTTGTTGTCTTTTCCTAACGCTACCTCGCTCGCGTGCGGGGGGAGGGAGTTGTCATTTCATGTGAGGCGGGGTGGCGATGGAAATGAATAAAGGCAGACTGTATGAATTATGTACATATGTATATATGTATATGTCTGTGTATGTATATATATGTATACGTTGAAATGGATAGGTATGTATATGTGCGTGTGTGGACGTGTATGTATATACACGTGTATGTGGGTGGGTTGGGCCATTCTTTCGTTTGTTTCCTTGCGCTACCTCGCTAACGCGGGAGAGAGCGACAAAGTATAATAAATAAAATATTTTTTTTTTTTTTTCATACTATTCGCCATCTCCCGCATTAGCGAGGTTGCGTTAAGAACAGAGGACTGGGCCTTTGAGGGAATATCCTCACCTGGCCCCCTTCTCCGTCCCTTCTTTTGGGAAAAAAAAAAAAAAAAAAAAAAAAACGAGAGGGGAGGATTTCCAGCCCCCCGCTCCCTTCCCTTTTAGTCGCCTTCTACGACAAGCAGGGAATACGTGGGAAGTATTCTTTCTCCCCTATCCCCAGGGATATATATATATATATATATATATATATATATATATATATATATATATATATATATATATATATATATATATATCATACACCCTCCCCATAGGTACTGGCCATAACCCTCACTTTTCTGTTTCATAAGCAACTTAAGTTCAACTACCTTCTTACCTCTGCCCCTACACCCACCTCCCATCCTGCCTCTAACACACACTTCACCCCGACGTGTTAGCACAATGATTCCCTGAATATCTTTCATCTTTCGCCCACTTCCCTTGTTTCATTTTACTCTCTCCGTATACCATTCTTCCTCCGATTTCTCTTGGTATCTCTTCACACAAACCTCTTTTCCAGGTGGATTCTTTTGTTCCTATAACCACTAGAACGTTTCACCTTGCTTCTACCAAAAAATGATTAGACACCGCACCAACAGCTCCTCTCAACACATTCACATCCAACAGCCTCTCCTTTGCACGCCTATCAGTTCCTGCATTATACTACGCTCGTTCATACTAGCTCTACTCACTATCATATACTTCTCTACGCCCTATTATATCTTTTATTCTATTTTACCTTTTTTTTTCAAACCGGGCATTTCTACTTACCATTCTTTTTCAGAGCACAGCAAACTGTTCCCCATTTCATACAGAGCACCCCATGCCTCTCACATATACCCTCAGATAGCACATCACCCACTCATGCTGCCTAATCATATCACTAATACTCGATCCTTTTGTTACCAGGTGCAATAGCAATGATATTCACTCAACTCTCCTAATTCACATTCGTTTTTATCCACATCCATCTGGAACTCACTTCCTTACACTCTCTCATACGTTCCCACAACTCTTGCTTCAGCAGGAGTGCTACCCCTTCCTTAGCCTCTGCCCTCACACCAACCCTCTGACATTATCCTTTAGACATTTCCCAAACTTTTCTATCCTTCCCAATGAGTTTAGTTTCCCTCTGAGCCAGAACATCCAGGTTTCTCTCCCCACACATGGTTCGTACATGTTCCTCCTTCATCCTGGCTACGTCCATGCACGTTCAGACACCCAGCCTGAGAGAACACATGTTATTCTAATAACAGTGAACATAACATCACGAATGCTTCTGTTATATGTCGTATGTAATCTTCGTAATAACTGACCAAATTCGAAAAAAAGGATTCCCATATCTTCAAACTTTTCTCCACAATAGATGTACAAATATAATATATACATCAAAGTAAAACCTTTCAAACAGAATAACGTGTATGAACACAAGAATACTTAATCCATAACAGACAAACTTTACCAAACAAATCTTAAAGATTATATAGGCCACAAAATACACAAAATCATTTTGACAAATGTTTTAAGGGAAATTTTTCATTTGGATTCAATAATGATAACAATAATAATGATAAAAATAATTATGACAATTATATTATTGTAAACGAAATTTATTTACAATACCAAAACAGACCAGTAATTCAAAACTATGTAACTCATGATTTAGTCATATATGTGTATTTACGAAAAAATATAAAATTCAACTGTAGAACAGCAATTCTTCACATTAAATAAAACATGATAACTTCACATCAGAAATCTATAGCAGTATTTAAAATGTTTCTTACGTCCATATCCCCAGTAGAGAACCAGCGTTAAATCACATCATTCTTGTAAATAACTTTGTAAAAGACTTAAGACAGGAAATGTAAATTAGCGAGGCGTAGGGTCAGCGGTAACACAGGTAAAGCGACCTTACGGAGCTGTGGAATAAGAGCGTTCTATTTGTTTGCGTACAGCTAACTGCTCTTTTATATTATGTTGTAGGATTTAATAGCTGTCACCCTGCTGTGTAACGATCATTAAAGCAGAAATGATTCCATACAAATGAAACACAAGAACCACACTATGGCGTCGGCCATAACCCGTGACCGAACACATCACACTCGGACTTGAAAGCGACTTAAATTTTACGAAAAGTTGAAGGAGGTTTTGGGTGGGAGGGAGGAGGGGAATATGAGTCAGTTTTGATGGTAAGACCGGCTGAAGGATGCAGTCTGGGGTAATGAAACATGAGTTATTTTACCTTAGACTTTAGTAATGTTTTGGAAATGCCTTGTGCTTTTATTTATATACAGCCAAACTCCACCCTTATGTGTTCACCTTAAACCCGTTTATATATCTCACTCTCTTACTTTAAGGAACCCGGGTGATGTCATCTATTTACCGAGATCTTGATCGTCTATCGTAATAGACAAGTTAAGCAATATGGATAAAGAAAAGCAAACTTATCTAGTTATAAAATCAGAACCAAACAAATTCATCCTAGACGTTGGTAACACTGAGGTGCAGCGCGGGTAATGGACTCCCTGATAAAAATGGTTGCTGATGTGCGCCTCAGTAATGATAAATAACCCTTACGCACGGAGGGCACAGAGACGAAAATCGCGAAGCCGGTGTTGTTGCATATGCCCCTAGAGAGGTGGGCTGGGGCTGCGTTGTGGTGTTTAAGTATCTTTAGACATTATTTTTATTCCAATGCGCGGCGGTGTAGTCACTTTTAAGTGTATTTGTATGCGTAGCGGACAAGTGTAAAATGGCGCTCACAATGAGATGGGCAGACCACATGTGTCTCTTTTAAAAATGGCCGTACCTGGTACAGTTAGACGCGAGGGGAGGTACGTAGGCTGGGGGAGGGACCAGCTCTGGGAATCTTGTTTATATCTGCAGTCTCTAGCCTGATGCCGCTGCGGAATGAAAATATAGAATAATATATTTCTTGTCGTATTATCTGGCACGTTTATGTCTTAACAACCGTACCTTTGGTGGAGTTATGACATCCACCCAAATATTCGTAAGACGGCTCTTGCTGGCTACACTGAAGAGGGAAACGTCTTTTACACACACACACATACACACACACACACAGACACACACACACACACACACACATATATATGGAAAAGTGTGTGGAAGAAGAAAGTTAACAGTAAATGTGAATAAGAGCAAGGTTATTAGGTACAGTAGGGTTGAGGGTCAAGTCAATTGGGAGGTGAGTTTGAATGGAGAAAAACTGGAGGAAGTGAAGTGTTTTAGATATCTGGGAGTGGATCTGGCAGCGGATGGAACCATGGAAGCGGAAGTGGATCATAGGGTGGGGGAGGGGGCGAAAATTCTGGGGGCCTTGAAGAATGTGTGGAAATCGAGAACATTATCTCGGAAAGCAAAAATGGGTATGTTTGAAGGAATAGTGGTTCCAACAATGTTGTATGGTTGCGAGGCGTGGGCTATGGATAGAGTTGTGCGCAGGAGGATGGATGTGCTGGAAATGAGATGTTTGAGGACAATGTGTGGTGTGAGGTGGTTTGATCGAGTGAGTAACGTAAGGGTAAGAGAGATGTGTGGAAATAAAAAGAGCGTGGTTGAGAGAGCAGAAGAGGGTGTTTTGAAGTGGTTTGGGCACATGGAGAGGATGAGTGAGGAAAGATTGACCAAGAGGATATATGTGTCGGAGGTGGAGGGAGCAAGGAGAAGAGGGAGACCAAATTGGAGGTGGAAAGATGGAGTGAAAAAGATTTTGTGTGATCGGGGCCTGAACATGCAGGAGGGTGAAAGGAGGGCAAGGAATAGAGTGAATTGGAGCGATGTGGTATACCGGGGTTGACGTGCTGTCAGTGGATTGAATCAAGGCATGTGAAGCGTCTGGGGTAAACCATGGAAAGCTGTGTAGGTATGTATATTTGCGTGTGTGGACGTATGTATATACATGTGTATGGGGGGGGTAGGGCCATTTCTTTCGTCTGTTTCCTTGCGCTACCTCGCAAACGCGGGAGACAGCGACAAAGTATAAAAAAAAAAAAATATATATATATATATATATATATATATATATATATATATATATATCCCTGGGGATAGGGGATTAAGAATACTTCCCACGTATTCCCTGCGTGTCGTAGAAGGCGACTAAAAGGGAAGGGAGCGGGGGGCTGGAAATCCTCCCCTCTCGTTTTTTTTTTTTTTTTTTTTTTCCAAAAGAAGGAACAGAGAATTGGGCCAGGTGAGGGTATTCCCTCAAAGGCCCAGTCCTCTGTTCTTAACGCTACCTCGCTAATGCGGGGAATGGCGAATAGTTTGAAAGAAAGAAAGAATATATATATATATATATATATATATATATATATATATATATATATATATATATATATATATATATATGGTTTCAGAAGTGGTAGAGGATGTGTGGATCAGGTGTTTGCTTTGAAGAATGTATGTGAGAAATACTTAGAAAAACAAATGGATTTGTATGTAGCATTTATGGATCTGGAGAAGGCATATGATAGAGTTGATAGAGATGCTCTGTGGAAGGTATTAAGAATATATGGTGTGAGAGGCAAGTTGTTAGAAGTAGTGAAAAGTTTTTATCGAGGATGTAAGGCATGTGTACGTGTAGGAAGAGAGGAAAGTGATTTGTTCTCGGTGAATGTAGGTTTGCGGCAAGGGTGTGTTATGTCTCCATGGTTGTTTAATTTGTTTATGGATGGGGTTGTTAGGGAGGTGCAAAAAGTTTTGGAAAGAGGGGCAAGTATGCAATCTGTTGTGGATGAGAGAGCTTGGGAAGCGAGTCAGTTGTTGTTCGCTGATGATACAGCGCTGGTGGCTGATTCATGTGAGAAACTGTAGAAGTTGGTGACTGAGTTTGGTAAAGTGTGTGAAAGAAGAAAGTTGAGAGTAAATGTGAATAAGAGCAAGGTTATTAGGTACAGTAGGGTTGAGGGACAAGTCAACTGGGAGATAAGTTTGAATGGATAAAAACTGGAGGAAGTGAAGTGTTTTAGATATCTGGGAGTGCATTTGGCAGCGGATGGAACCATGGAAGCGGAAGTGGATCATAGGGTGGGGGAGGGGGCGAAAGTTCTGGGGGCGTTGAAGAATGTGTGGAAGTCGAGAACATTATCTCGGAAAGCAGAAATGGGTATGTTTGAAGGAATAGTGATTCCAACAATGTCATATGGTTGCGAGGCGAGGGCTATGGATAAATTGTGCGGAGGAGGGTGGATGTGCTGGAAATGAGATGTTTGAGGACAATATGTGGTGTGAGGTGGTTTGATCGAGTAAGTAATGTAAGGGTAAGAGAGATGTGTTGAAGTAAAAAGAGCGTGGTTGAGAGAGTAGAAAAGGGTGTTTTGAAATGGTTTGGTCACACGGAGAGAATGAGTGAGGAAAGATTGACCAAGAGAATATATGTGTCAGAGGTGGAGGGAACGAGGAGAAGTGGGAGACCAAATTGGAGGTGGAAAGAAGGAGTGAAGAAGATTTTGAGTGATCGGGGCCTGAACATGCAGGAGGGTGAAAGGCGTGCAAGGAATAGAGTGAATTGGAACGATGTGGTATACCGGGGTCGACGTGCTGTCAATGGATTGAACCAGGGCACGTGAAGCGTCTGGGGTAATCCATGGAAAGTTCTGTGGGGCCTGGATGTGGAAAGGGAGCTGTGGTTTCGGTGCATTATTACAAGACAGCTAGAGACTGAGTGTGAACGAATGTGGCCTTTGTTGTCTTTTCCTAGCGCTACCTCGCGTACATGAGGGGGAAGGGGGTTGTTATTTCATGTGTGGCGGGGTGGCGATGGGAATGAATAAAGGCAGACAGTACGAATTATGTACATGTGTATATATGTATATGTCTGTGTGTATATATATGTATGCATACGTTGAGATGTATAGGTATGTATATTTGCGTGTGTGGACGTGCATGTATATACACGTGTATGTGGGTGGGTTGGGCCATTCTTTCGTCTGTTTCCTTGCGCTACCTCGCTAACGCGGGAGACAGCGACAAAGCAAAATAAATAAATAAAAATAATATATATATATATATATATATATATATATATATATATATATATTTTATTTTTTTTTTTTTTTTTTTTTTTTTTTTTTTACTTTGTCGCTGTCTCCCGCGTTTGCGAGGTAGCGCAAGGAAACAGACGAAAGAAATGGCCCAACCCCCCCCCCATACACATGTACATACACACGTCCACACACGCAAATATACATACCTACACAGCTTTCCATGGTTTACCCCAGACGCTTCACATGCCTTGATTCAATCCACTGACAGCACGTCAAACCCTGTATACCACATCGCTCCAATTCACTCTATTCCTTGCCCTCCTTTCACCCTCCTGCATGTTCAGGCCCCGATCACACAAAATCTTTTTCACTCCATCTTTCCACCTCCAATTTGGTCTCCCTCTTCTCCTCGTTCCCTCCACCTCCGACACATATATCCTCTTGGTCAATCTTTCCTCACTCATTCTCTCCATGTGCCCAAACCATTTCAAAACACCCTCTTCTGCTCTCTCAACCACGCTCTTTTTATTTCCACACATCTCTCTTACCCTTACGTTACTTACTCGATCAAACCACCTCACACCACACATTGTCCTCAAACATCTCATTTCCAGCACATCCATCCTCCTGCGCACAACTCTATCCATAGCCCACGCCTCGCAACCATACAACATTGTTGGAACCACTATTCCTTCAAACATACCCATTTTTGCTTTCCGAGATAATGTTCTCGACTTCCACACATTTTTCAAGGCTCCCAAAATTTTCGCCCCCTCCCCCACCCTATGATCCACTTCCGCTTCCATGGTTCCATCCGCTGACAGATCCACTCCCAGATATCTAAAACACTTCACTTCCTCCAGTTTTTCTCCATTCAAACTCACCTCCCAATTGACTTGACCCTCAACCCTACTGTACCTAATAACCTTGCTCTTATTCACATTTACTCTTAACTTTCTTCTTCCACACACTTTACCAAACTCAGTCACCAGCTTCTGCAGTTTCTCACATGAATCAGCCACCAGCGCTGTATCATCAGCGAACAACAACTGACTCACTTCCCAAGCTCTCTCATCCCCAACAGACTTCATACTTGCCCCTCTTTCCAGGACTCTTGCATTTACCTCCCTAACAACCCCATCCATAAACAAATTAAACAACCATATAGGTTTGCGGCAGGGGTGTGTGATGTCTCCATGGTTGTTTAATTTGTTTATGGATGGGGTTGTAAGGGAGGTAAATGCAAGAGTCCTGGAAAGAGGGGCAAGTATGAAGTCTGTTGTGGATGAGAGAGCTTGGGAAGTGAGTCAGTTGTTGTTCGCTGATGATACAGCGCTGGTGGCTGATTCATGTGAGAAACTGCAGAAGCTGGTGACTGAGTTTGGTAAAGTGTGTGGAAGAAGAAAGTTGAGAGTAAATGTGAATAAGAGCAAGGTTATTAGGTACAGTAGGGGTGAGGGTCAAGTCAATTGGGAGGTGAGTTTGAATGGAGAAAAACTGGAGGAAGTGAAGTGTTTTAGATATCTGGGAGTGGATCTGTCAGCGGATGGAACCATGGAAGCAGAAGTGGATCATAGGGTGGGGGAGGGGGCGAAAATTTTGGGAGCCTTGAAAAATGTGTGGAAGTCGAGAACATTATCTCGGAAAGCAAAAATGGGTATGTTTGAGGGAATAGTGGTTCCAACAATGTTGTATGGTTGCGAGGCGTGGGCTATGGATAGAGATGTGCGCAGGAGGATGGATGTGCTGGAAATGAGATGTTTGAGGACAATGTGTGGTGTGAGGTGGTTTGATCGAGTAAGTAACGTAAGGGTAAGAGAGAGGTGTGGAAATAAAAAGAGCGTGGTTGAGAGAGCAGAAGAGGGTGTTTTGAAATGGTTTGGGCACATGGAGAGAATGAGTGAGGAGAGATTGACCAAGAGGATATATGTGTCGGAGGTGGAGGGAACGAGGAGAAGAGGGAGACCAAATTGGAGGTGGAAAGATGGAGTGAAAAAGATTTTGTGTGATCGGGGCCTGAACATGCAGGAGGGTGAAAGGAGGGCAAGAAATAGAGTGAATTGGAGTCATGTGGTATACAGGGGTTGACGTGCTGTCAGTGGATTGAAGCAAGGCATGTGAAGCGTCTGGGGTAAACCATGGAAAGCTGTGTAGGTATGTATATTTGCGTGTGTGGACGTGTGTATGTACATGTGTATGGGGGGGGGGGGGGTTGGGCCATTTCTTTCGTCTGTTTCCTTGCGCTACCTCGCAAACGCGGGAGACAGCGACAAAGTATAAAAAAAAAAAAAAAAAAAAAAAAAAAAAAAAAAAAAAAAAAAAAAAAAAAAAAAAAAAAATATATATATATATATATATATTTTTTTTTTTTTTTTTTTTTTTCTTTTTTTATACTTTGTCGCTGTCTCCCGCGTTTGCGAGGTAGCGCAAGGAAACAGACGAAAGAAATGGCCCAACCCCCCCCCCCCCCATACACATGTACATACACACGTCCACACACGCAAATATACATACCTACACAGCTTTCCATGGTTTACCCCAGACGCTTCACATGCCTTGCTTCAATCCACTGACAGCACGTCAACCCCTGTATACCACATGACTCCAATTCACTCTATTTCTTGCCCTCCTTTCACCCTCCTGCATGTTCAGGCCCCGATCACACAAAATCTTTTTCACTCCATCTTTCCACCTCCAATTTGGTCTCCCTCTTCTCCTCGTTCCCACCACCTCCGACACATATATCCTCTTGGTCAATCTCTCCTCACTCATTCTCTCCATGTGCCCAAACCATTTCAAAACACCCTCTTCTGCTCTCTCAACCACGCTCTTTTTATTTCCACACATCTCTCTTACCCTTACGTTACTTACTCGATCAAACCACCTCACACCACACATTGTCCTCAAACATCTCATTTCCAGCACATCCATCCTCCTGCGCACATCTCTATCCATAGCCCACGCCTCGCAACCATACAACATTGTTGGAACCACTATTCCCTCAAACATACCCATTTTTGCTTTCCGAGATAGTGTTCTCGACTTCCACACATTTTTCAAGGCTCCCAAAATTTTCGCCCCCTCCCCCACCCTATGATCCACTTCCGCTTCCATGGTTCCATCCGCTGACAGATCCACTCCCAGATATCTAAAACACTTCACTTCCTCCAGTTTTTCTCCATTCAAACTCACCTCCCAATTGACTTGACCCTCACCCCTACTGTACCTAATAACCTTGCTCTTATTCACATTTACTCTCAACTTTCTTCTTCCACACACTTTACCAAACTCAGTCACCAGCTTCTGCAGTTTCTCACATGAATCAGCCACCAGCGCTGTATCATCAGCGAACAACAACTGACTCACTTCCCAAGCTCTCTCATCCCCAACAGACTTCATACTTGCCCCTCTTTCCAGGACTCTTGCATTTACCTCCCTTACAACCCCATCCATAAACAAATTAAACAACCATGGAGACATCACACACCCCTGCCGCAAACCTACATTCACTGAGAACCAATCACTTTCCTCTCTTCCTACACGTACACATGCCTTACATCCTCGATAAAAACTTTTCACTGCTTCTAACAACTTGCCTCCCACACCATATATTCTTAATACCTTCCACAGAGCATCTCTATCAACTCTATCATATGCCTTCTCCAGATCCATAAATGCTACATACAAATCCATTCGCTTTTCTAAGTATTTCTCACATACATTCTTCAAAGCAAACACCTGATCCACACATCCTCTACCACTTCTAAAACCGCACTGCTCTTCCCCAATCTGATGCTCTGTACATGCCTTCACCCTCTCAATCAATACCCTCCCATATAATTTACCAGGAATACTCAACAAACTTATACCTCTGTAATTTGAGCACTCACTCTTATCCCCTTTGCCTTTGTACAATGGCACTATGCACGCATTCCGCCAATCCTCAGGCACCTCACCATGAGTCATACATACATTAAATAACCTTACCAACCAGTCAACAATACAGTCACCCCCTTTCTTAATAAATTCCACTGCAATACCATCCAAACCTGCTGCCTTGCCGGCTTTCATCTTCCGCATAGCTTTTACTACCTCTTCTCTGTTTACCAAATCATTTTCCCTAACCCTCTCACTTTGCACACCACCTCGACCAAAACACCCTATATCTGCCACTCTGTCATCAGACACATTCAACAAACCTTCAAAATACTCATTCCATCTCCTTCTCACATCACCGCTACTTGTTATCACCTCCCCATTTACGCCCTTCACTGAAGTTCCCATTTGCTCCCTTGTCTTACGCACCCTATTTACCTCCTTCCAGAACATCTTTTTATTTTCCCTAAAATTTACTGATAGTCTCTCACCCCAACTCTCATTTGCCCTTTTTTTCACCTCTTGCACCTTTCTCTTGACCTCCTGTCTCTTTCTTTTATACTTCTCCCACTCAATTGCATTTTTTCCCTGCAAAAATCGTCCAAATGCCTCTCTCTTCTCTTTCACTAATACTCTTACTTCTTCATCCCACCACTCACTACCCTTTCTAAACAGCCCACCTCCCACTCTTCTCATGCCACAAGCATCTTTTGCGCAATCCATCACTGATTCCCTAAATACATCCCATTCCTCCCCCACTCCCCTTACTTCCATTGTTCTCACCTTTTTCCATTCTGTACACAGTCTCTCCTGGTACTTCCCCACACAGGTCTCCTTCCCAAGCTCACTTACTCTCACCACCTTCTTCACCCCAACATTCACTCCTCTTTTCTGAAAACCCATACTAATCTTCACCTTAGCCTCCACAAGATAATGATCAGACATCCCTCCAGTTGCACCTCTCAGCACATTAACATCCAAAAGTCTCTCTTTCGCACGCCTGTCAATTAACACGTAATCCAATAACGCTCTCTGGCCATCTCTCCTACTTACATAAGTATACTTATGTATATCTCGCTTTTTAAACCAGGTATTCCCAATCATCAGTCCTTTTTCAGCACATAAATCTACAAGCTCTTCACCATTTCCATTTACAACACTGAACACCCCATGCATACCAATTATTCCCTCAACTGCCACATTACTCACCTTTGCATTCAAATCACCCATCACTATAACCCGGTCTCGTGCATCAAAACCGCTAACACACTCATTTAGCTGCTCCCAAAACACTTGCCTCTCATGATCTTTCTTCTCATGCCCAGGTGCATATGCACCAATAATCACCCACCTCTCTCCATCAACTTTCAATTTTACCCATATTAATCGAGAATTTACTTTCTTACATTCTATCACATACTCCCACAACTCCTGTTTCAGGAGTATTGCTACTCCTTCCCTTGCTCTTGTCCTCTCACTAACCCCTGACTTCACTCCCCAGACATTTCCAAACCACTCTTCCCCTTTACCCTTGAGCTTCGTTTCACTCAGAGCCAAAACATCCAGGTTCCTTTCCTCAAACATACTACCTATCTCTCCTTTTTTCACATCTTGGTTACATCCACACACATTTAGGCACCCCACTCTGAGCCTTCGAGGAGGATGATCACTCCCCGCGTGACTCCTTCTTCTGTTTCCCATTTTAGAAAGTTAATACAAGGAGGGGAGGATTTCCGGCCCCCCGCTCCCGTCCCCTCTAGTCGCTTTCTACGACACGCGAGGAATACGTGGGAAGTATTCTTTCACCCCTATCCCCAGGGATAATATACATATATATATATACATATACACACACACACACACACACACACATATGCACATACACACACACACACACACATACATATATATATATATATATATATAGGGTGGGGGAGGGGGCGAAAATTCTGGGGGCCTTGAAGAATGTGTAGAAGTCGAGAACATTATCTCGGAAAGCAAAAATGGGTATGTTTGAAGGAATAGTGGTTCCAACAATGTTGTATGGTTGCGAGGCGTGGGCTATGGATAGAGTTGTGCGCAGGAGGATGGATGTGCTGGAAATGAGATGTCTGAGGACAATGTGTGGTGTGAGGTGGTTTGATCGAGTGAGTAACGTAAGGGTAAGAGAGATGTGTGGAAATAAAAAGAGCGTGGTTGAGAGAGCAGAAGAGGGTGTTTTGAAGTGGTTTGGGCACATGGAGAGAATGAGTGAGGAAAGATTGACCAAGAGGATATATGTGTCGGAGGTGGAGGGAACGAGGAGAAGAGGGAGACCAAATTGGAGGTGGAAAGATGGAGTGAAAAAGATTTTGTGTGATCGGGGCCTGAACATGCAGGAGGGTGAAAGGAGGGCAAGGAATAGAGTGAATTGGAGCGATGTGGTATACCGGGGTTGACGTACTGTCAGTGGATTGAATCAAGGCATGTGTAGCGTCTGGGGTAAACCATGGAAAGCTGTGTAGGTATGTATATTTGCGTGTGTGGACGTATGTATATACATGTGTATGGGGGGAGGTTTGGGCCATTTCTTTCGTCTGTTTCCTCGCGCTACCTCGCAAACGCGGGAGACAGCGACAAAGTATAATAAAAAAAAAAATATATATATATATATATATATATATATATATATATATATATATATATATATATATATATTGGAAAGGATCACAATTTTGCACGTGATCAAGTATATTCCTATGAGTCCACGGGGGAAAATGAAACATGGTGCACTTTCGTGTAATAATCACATCATCAGGGGAGATGCAATAGAGAAATATAACAGTCAGTTGATATGCATCGAAGGGACGTAGCTAGGACGCCATTTGGTAAAAATGTAGTTGTCCAAGACAGACAACAAGCGTATATAAACTTATGTGCACAAGAAGGGGACTTGTTTAAAAATTTTATCAACAATAAAATTATCCAATTTGTATAGAACTTCACTAATATCAAGGTTATATATAATTCTTTGTGTATTTAATGATAGAAGACTAATGATATTTCTCGTGGTGCTGGCGTTAAAGTTAATAACTGAGATGGCATTACTCCAGTCAATACAATGATCATAGTTTTTAACGTGATTAAACAAGGCATTTGGTTCTTGTCCCGTTCTTATACTATATTCATGTTGCTTAAGCCTAATAGAAAGATCCTTACCAGTCTGCCGAACATAAAACTTATCACAATTTCTACATGGCACTTTATAGATGCATTCAGGAGAATTTTCTGGTGAATTCCTAATTAAGATATTCTTTACAGTATTTTTGTTGCTGAAGGTAACATTTACATTAAAGGATTTAAGCAGCATGGTAAGTAAAGTAAGATTATTAGTAAAAGGGAAAACTAAAAGATTCTTGGTGTCAGTGGGAGGTTTGGGTTTAACTCTATAAAATGATTTCTTTGCTAACTTAAGGGGATTTATCAGTGAAAGATCTAGGGTACTTTAACTTAGATCCAATAGAATATATCATCTCAAACTCATCATCAATATACTCTGGACTGCAAATACTTAATGCCCTAAGGAACATAGATTGAAATAATGATAATTTAACTCTGTCATGTTGAGATGAGTAATAATGGATATATGAGCATATATTGGTAGGTTTCTGTATATGCTGAACTTACACTTGTTTCCTTGCCTATGGATAATGCAATCTAAAAATGGTAACATACCCATATTTTCAATTTCGTCAGCATATATACATATTACTAGAGCAGATAAGGCTAACACTGTTGTGATTATGAACAAAAGTAATTATTTATCTAAAATGAATGATCTTCTAAATGATGACACAACATATTCTAAACTCAGTAAGAATCCCCTTGAAGCAGTAAATTCCCATTTCAATAAAGAAATGAAGTTGTTGTTGAAAGGTAACATTTCTCTTATCAAAAGTTTGTCATCTTTGTCCCCTTCATTGCCATATATGTATGGACTTATCAAAACACATAAACAAAATTTTCCAGCAAGACCTATAGTGAGTTCAGTAGGCTCCATAACATATAAATTATCAAAATGGTTAGTTTCTTTATTAAGCCCTTTAGTGGGTAAGATATCAAATTCTAATATTATGAACAATTTAGATTTAGTTAACTAGCTTAAGAATATCAAGGTTAATTTTGATTTCAAACTTGTTAGCTTTGATGTTTCTCACTGTTTTCACTGAACTGATAAAATGGTGTATAAATGACTGTGTATTTCAATTCATTGGAGAATATCATGCTCAAAAATTTGGTATGGCAATGGGTAACCCTCTTTCGCCTGTACTAAGTAATCTTTATATGGAATTCTTTGAAAGAAAATGACTAAAGGATATCTTACCTTCTAATGCAATTTGGTTTAGGTGTATGGATGATGTTCTTTGTATTTGGCCAACAAATGAGAATTTACAAACATTTCTCCCTTACTTACGAATTCAGTACCTTCCATCAAATTTAATGTAGAAAATCAAAATAATAGTATGTTACCATTTTTAGATTGCATGATGCATAGGCAAGGAAACAAGTTTAAGTTTAGCATATACAGAAACCTACAAATGTATGCTCATATATCCATTATTACTCATCTCAACATGGCAGAGTTAAATTATCATCATTTCAATCTATGTTCCTTAGGGCTTTACGTATTTGCAGTCCAGAGTTTATTGATGATGAGTTTGAGAAGATATATTCTATTAGATCTAAGTTGAAGTACCCTAGATCTTTCATTGATAAATCCCTCAAGTTAGCAAAGACATCATTTTATAGAGTTGAGCTCAAACCTCCCATTGACACCAAGAATCTTTTAGTTCTCCCTTTTAATAATAATGATCTCACTTTACTTTCCATGTTGCTTAAATCCTTTAATGTAAATGTTGCCTTCAGCAACAATAATACTATAACGAATATCTTAATTAGGAACTCACCAGAAAATTCTCCTGGATGCATCTATAGATTGGAATGTAGAAATTGTGGTAAGTTTTATGTTGAGACAAGAATCAAATGCCTTGTTTAATCACGTTAAAAACTATGATCATTGTATTGACTGGAGTAATGCCATCTCAGTTATTAACTCTAACTCCAGTATCACGAGAAATATCATTGAATCTTCTATTATTAAATACACAAAGAATTATAACCTTCATATTAGTGAAGGTCTATACAAATTAGATAGCTTTATTGTTAATAAAATTTGTAAACAATTCACCTTCTTGTCCACATAATAAGTTTATCATACGCTCGTTGTCTGTCTTAAACAATCACGTGTTTACAAAATGGCGTCCTAGCTATGTTTCTTCGTTGTATATCAACTGACTTATATTTCTCTCTTGTGTCTCCCCTGAGGATGTGATTATTACACGAAAGTGCACTTGGGAACTTATCGTGTTTTATTTTCCCCGTGGATTCATAGGAATATATATATATATATATATATATATATATATATATATATATATATATATATATATATATATATATATATATGACTCAAGGTGAGGTGCCTGAGGATTGGCGGAATGCGTGCATAGTGCCATTGTACAAAGGCAAAGGGGATAAGAGTGAGTGCTCAAATTACAGAGGTACAAGTTTGTTGAGTATTCCTGGCAAATTATATGGGAGGGTATTGATTGAGAGGGTGAAGGCATGTACAGAGCATCAGATTGGGGAAGAGCAGTGTGGTTTCAGAAGTGGTAGAGGATGTGTGGATCAGGTGTTTGCTTTGAAGAATGTATGTGAGAAATACTTAGAAAAGCAAATGGATTTGTATGTAGCATTTATGGATCTGGAGAAGGCATATGATAGAGTTGACAGAGATGCTCTGTGGAAGGTATTAAGAACATATGGTGTGGGAGGAAAGTTGTTAGAAGCAGTGAAAAGTTTTTATCGAGGATGTAAGGCATGTGTACGTGTAGGAAGAGAGGAAAGTGATTGGTTCTCAGTGAATGTAGGTTTGCGGCAGGGGTGTGTGATGTCTCCATGGTTGTTTAATTTGTTTATGGATGGGGTTGTTAGGGAGGTGAATGCAAGAGTTTTGGAAAGAGGGGTAAGTATGAAGTCTGTTGGGGATGAGAGAGCTTGGGAAGTGAGTCAGTTGTTGTTCGCTGATGATACAGCGCTGGTGGCTGATTCATGTGAGAAACTGCAGAAGCTGGTGACTGAGTTTGGTAAAGTGTGTGAAAGAAGAAAGTTAAGAGTAAATGCGAATAAGAACAAGGTTATTAGGTACAGTAGGGTTGAGGGTCAAGTCAATTGGGAGGTGAGTTTGAATGGAGAAAAACTGGAGGAAGTAAAGTGTTTTAGATATCTGGGAGTGGATCTGGCAGCGGATGGAAACATGGAAGCGGAAGTGGATCATAGGGTGGGGGAGGGGGCGAAAATTCTGGGAGCCTTGAAGAATGTGTGGAAGTCGAGAACATTATCTCGGAAAGCAAAAATGGGTATGTTTGAAGGAATAGTGGTTCCAACAATGTTGTATGGTTGCGAGGCGTGGACTATGGATAGAGTTGTGCGCAGGAGGATGGATGTGCTGGAAATGAGATGTTTGAGGACAATGTGTGGTGTGAGGTGGTTTGATCGAGTAAGTAACGTAAGGGTAAGAGAGATGTGTGGAAATATAAAGAGCGTGGTTGAGAGAGCAGAAGAGGGTGTTTTGAAATGGTTTGGTCACATGGAGAGAATGAGTGAGGAAAGATTGACCAAGAGGATATATGTGTCGGAGGTGGAGGGAACGAGGAGAAGAGGGAGACCAAATTGGAGGTGGAAAGATGGAGTGAAAAAGATTTTGTGTGATCGGGGCCTGAACATGCAGGAGGGTGAAAGGAGGGCAAGGAATAGAGTGAATTGGAGCGATGTGGTATACCGGAGTTGACGTGCTGTCAGTGGATTGAATCAAGGCATGTGAAGCGTCTGGGGTAAACCATGGAAAGCTGTGTAGGTATGTATATTGCGTGTGTGGACGTATGTATATACATGTGTATGGGGGTGGGTTGGGCCATTTCTTTCGTCTGTTTCCTTGCGCTACCTCGCAAACGCGGGAGACAGCGACAAAGCAAAAAAAAAAAAAAAAAAAAAAAAAAATATATATATATATATATATATATATATTTCTGAAAACATCTTGAATGGCAAAATTAATATTTTTATGAATGAACAGGATTTTTTCGAACATTAATAAAATGGTGAAATTTGTTATATTTGGTAGAGTATGAATCCACTTGTCTAAAACACCCTGCTTAGAGTGAGCTGTAAGAACATGTGTGAGGGTTTTTTCTCTTCCTTTCCCTTATATATTATTAGGGGAGAAAGAATACTTCCCACGTATTCCCTGCGTGTCGTAGAAGGCGACTAAAAGGGAAGGGAGCGGGGGGCTGGAAATCCTCCCCTCTCGTTTTTTTTTTTTTTTTTTTTTAATTTTCCAAAAGAAGGAACAGAGAAGAGGTCCAGGTGAGGATATTCCCTCAAAGGCCCAGTCCTCTGTTCTTAACGCTACCTCGCTATCGCGGGAAATAGCGAATAGTATGAAAAAAAAAAAAGAAAAAAAAAAAATATATATATATATATATATATATATATATATATATATATATATATATATCATCAGATTGGGGAAAAGCAGTGTGGTTTCAGAAGTGGTAGAGGATGTGTGGATCAGGTGTTTGCTTTGAGGAATGTATGTGAGAAATACTTAGAAAAACAAATGGATTTGTATGTAGCATTTATGGATCTGGAGAAGGCATATGATAGAGTTGATAGAGATGCTCTGTGGGAGGTTTTAAGAATATATGGTGTGGGAGGCAAGTTGTTAGAAGAAGTGAAGAGTTTTTATCGAGGATGTAAGGCATGTGTACGTGTAGGAAGAGAGGAAAGTGATTGGTTCTCAGTGAATGTAGGTTTTCGGTAGGGGTGTGTGATGTCTCCATGGTTGTTTAATTTGTTTATGGATGGGGTTGTTAGGAAGGTGAATGCAAGAGTTTTGGAAAGAGGGGCAAGTATGCAGACTGTTGCGGATGAGAGAGCTTGGGAAGTGAGTCAGTTGTTGTTCGCTGATGATACAGCGCTGGTGGCTGATTCATGTAAGAAACTGCAGAAGCTGGTGACTGAGTTTGGTAAAGTGTGTGAAAGAAGAAAGTTAAGAGTAAATGTGAATAAGAGCAAGGGTATTAGGTACAGTAGGGTTGAGGGTCAAGTCAATTGGAAGGTAAGTTTGAATGGAGAAAAACTGGAGGAAGTAAAGTGTTTTAGATATCTGAGAGTGGATCTGGCAGCGGATGAAACCATGGAAGCGGAAGTGAATCATAGGGTGGGGGAGGGGGCGAAAATTCTGGGGGCCTTGAAGAATGTGTGGAAGTCGAGAACATTATCTCGGAAAGCAAAAATGGGTATGTTTGAAGGAATAGTGGTTCCAACAATGTTGTATGGTTGCGAGGCGTGGGCTATGGATAGAGTTGTGCGGAGGAGGGTGGATGTGCTGGAAATGAGATGTTTGAGGACAATATGTGGTGTGAGGTGGTCTGATCGAGTAAGTCATGTAAGGGTAAGAGAGATGTGTGGAAATAAAAAGAGTGTGGTTGAGAGAGCAGAAGAGGGTGTTTTGAAATGGTTTGGTCACATGGAGAGAATGAGTGAGGAAAGATTGACAAAGAGGATATATGTGTCGGAGGTGGAGGGAACAAGAAGTGGGAGACCAAATTGGAGGTGTAAAGATGGAGTGAAAAAGATTTTGAGTGATCGGGGCCTGAACATGCAGGAGGGTGAAAGGCGTGCAAGGAATAGAGTGAATTGGAACGATGTGGTATACCTGGGTCGACGTGCTGTCAATGGATTGAACCAGGGCACGTGAAGCGTCTGGGGTAAACCATGGAAAGTTGTGTGGGGCCTGGATGTGGAAAGGGAGCTGTGGTTTCGGTGCATTATTACATGACAGCTAGAGACTGAGTGTGAACGAATGGGGCCTTTGGTGTCTTTTCCTAGCGCTACCTCGCACACATGAGGTGGGAGGGGGTTGTTATTCCATGTGTGGCGAGGTGGCGATGGGAACAAATAAAGGCAGACAGTATGAATTATGTACATGTGTATATATGTATATGTCTGTGTGTGTATATATATATATATATGTGTACATTGAGATGTATAGGTATGTATATTTGCGTGTGTGGACGTGTATGTATATACATGTGTATGTGGGCGGGTTGGGCCATTCTTTCGTCTGTTTCCTTGCGCTACCTCGCTAACGCGGGAGACAGCGACAAAGCAAAATAAATATAAATAAATAAATAAAAAAAAAAATATATATATATATATATTGACTCAGTATCCTTGTCAAACAGTTTATCCTCTCCACTCTAAATCACGCCTCATTTGCCTCGTCCTCCTTCTCTCAAAAGCAAATACAATAACTCCACAAGCCACATGAAATAATGGTCAGAACAATTACATTCTGCCCGGCGACCACAAATATTAACACCCTCACGTTGTAAGCAAGTGTTCCTCCTGATACAATCTCCTATAAAAATGTTTGGCACTTAATTCTTGACAACAGCACTTGACCCCTCCCACTCAAGCACTCCGTAACAAATGAACAGACCCCAAGCAGAAATAAAAACTTTACCCCTTGCTTCACACGTTAGTGAACTCTACTCACAGATCCCCCACCAACCAACCAACCCAGCCAACCACCACCACCACCACTAACAAACACAACACCAGCAAAAGAAATATACAATGAAATAATCCAAGAAGCACCAGACATCCATCCTCACAGTTCATTCTCAAACACCACATCAGGCCTACATCCATCTGAAATGACACTCCCCAGACACACACGAGTCATACTTTCCAATCTATGTTTGGGACATCATCCATCCCAGCAACATTACAAACCTACGGCCCTTCATACCTGCGACGCCCCTGCTACAACGATGACACAGGACACACTGCTTGTGCCCTCCCCCACCATGAGCTTGACCACGCCATACTCGGCAAGCTGATGCGTCACATGATTACTGTGTGGCAGCCAGCAACTCGAGAGTAGGCCGTTTTGATAACTGTTTCTTTCCCTACACGTTGAAACTTTGGAACTCTCTATCTTCTGATTTCTTTCCCAATAGCCATGACGTGAGCCATTTCAAAAGACAGGTTCTTCACTTCGTCCAAAATTCGCTAGGACGCCATATGGTAAATAAGTGACTATTAATAATGATCAGTTAATGGTGATACACCGACTGGAAGCAAAATCGTCTCGTATCGAACGCAAATACATTTCCTTGTCTTTTCCCCATCCTAACCCTCTCATTGCTTCAACTGAGGGCCTGTGACTGGAGCCTCCATCATAGAAAAATATACACTCTGTCCAACTTCCCACATATATACACATCCATGACTATATCTCATTACCTATTGTCCCTCCAGGTGGACGTGGCTGCCTTCCTGAGCTCTGCAGGAGCCCCATGAAGCCTAACAAACATACCAAACACGTGAGTCACAGTGAACCATACCAGTGGTCACACACAGGAGCCTCCGTGGTGCAGTGGTTAGCGTTGCGATCCATCAAATTCACGGGCCCAGGTTCGAGTCCTGGGAAGGGTGCCACCCGGATCACAGATGTCCATTATCCAAGTTGGATTCTGGTCGATGTTAGGGTACCTGCGTAAGATGGCGTGCGTATATCTATGCGTATATCCGTGTGTATACATAAGGTGTACATGGTACGTGTATACCAGGTTGAGAGACGGGGCAACACCAGTGTACGACTCTCTCCCCATAACACACACACACACACACACACACACACGTACACATCAGCTTACGCCAGGTACCCAATTTCCGCCTTGCCCCAAAGGTGATGATGAACACCTGGGTTGGGTGTGGGCCGGCTCCTACATTCTCCGCGACTCTTAACCGAACAAGCAAGAGTGACGGGTCACCAGGCCAACACCTGCACTACGGAAAGTCGCAGGGCAGAGCCCGAGTGTGGGACGTGGGCAACCTGTGCGTGACGTGTCGCGAGACGCATCACGACCCACGTCGTTCTCCTAGGGTCGTGCACGTCGGGTACTTACGTCAGCATTACGCTCCGTGTCGTAATGACGTCTTCCGTCCATCGCTTGACCCAGGAGAGGGAGAGAGGTCGGGTCTGTCTTCCTCCTGCAGGTCGTCCGTCATCGCACGACCCACTCCAGGTACTACCAGGCGTCACGGAGGATGGCGAGGTGGTCTGAGACATGGTCCGTGGTCAGGCGCCAGTCTGGACCCCTGGGTAGCTGCCCTTCATGGTCTGAACTCCTCCTGAAGGAGACCTGAAGACGCCCCTGGAGGGTTGTAGGTCAGTAAGGGTCACTAACAGATAACGGGAAACAGAAACCGTTAAAGATTTAACAGATGGTTGGCAGCGGACCCAGGGACCAGAGACCTGTTGGGGGTGGCCGGCAACACCCCTGGCCTGCAGGTGGTCAGGGGAAGAAGACCACAGTCACCTACACCAGCGGACCTGCCAGGTCCACGTGATCCCCAACGGACCAGGGAAGTCCACATGACCTCCAGCAGACAAGGCAGGTCCACATGACCCCCAGCAGACCAGACAGGTCCACATGACCCCCAGCAGACCAGGCAGGTCCACATGACCTCCAGCAGACCAGGCAGGTCCACATGATCTCCAGCAGACCAGGCAGGTCCACACCACAGGGCAGGAGAGACCGGGTCACATGACCCCCAGCAGACCAGGCAGGTCCACATGACCTCCAGCAGACCAGGCAGATCCACATGACCCCCAGCAGACCAGGCAGGTCCACATGACCTCCAGAAGACCAGGCAGGTCCACACCACAGGGCAGGAGAGGCCGGGTCACATCCTCCTGTGGTGTGATCTTGGATGTGAGGACAACACAGACGGGATCTGTGTCGCACGTTTGACCTGACGTGCCAAACTCATGACCTGTCATGCAGGCGAGACTAGGAGGAGTTTAGTTACTATGACCTGCGGCAGATTGGGTCGTGTATAATACAGGAGGAGGTCGGTACAGCACTGGCGTAAGGACCCCGCCTCTCCAGGTCAACCATGAACACGCATGGCGAGCCAGGCCAGCGTCCAGGGAGCCACATCGGTAATGTATCGGTGGCTTCTTGTTTCTATATTTATAAGGCGCGAAGGTCAGGTCGTGCGTCGGTAGGCGAGACGTGTAGCCCACCTCGTTAACCTCTGACCTCTGGGAGATTAACGGTCAAGTTGTTCCCTCTACACCTCATCAAAGTCTTCCAGGCACGAAGATAAAGATGGTTCGGCGTCGATCATCACAAGGCTATACAAACAACAACAGAACAACGGGGGCGCAATCAAGGCTGTTTGTGTCGTGTGGTGAACAAGACTGTGGAGGAACAGGTCAAGTGTGGCGGGTGGAGAACACAGGGCGGCACTGTTCATCAGGTCACACCACCTCCTGGGTAGGTGAGAACTTCTGCTGTGGGTGACAACCTTCCCGGCCGGGGGGGGGGGGGGGGGGGGGGGGGGGGGGGGGGGGGGGGGGGGGGGGGGGGGGGGGGGGGGGGGGGGGGGGGGAAATGTCACGACGCTGGGCACACAGGAGGTCAGCTGTGACCCCCGGAGGAGGAGGAGGAGCGACGCCGTCCTAACACCTGCTGGCGAAGGTTAGTTGGGTCACTCGGCGCCTCAAGCGTCCAGAACAGCTGGAGGATGTGTGACCTCCTGCAGGACCACGAGGCCGGTGTGACCTCCTGCAGGACCAAGAGGCCGGTGTGACCTCCTGCTGGACCACCAGGCTGGTGTGACCTCCTGCAGGACCACCAGGCCGGTGTGACCTCCTGCAGGACCACGAGGCCGGTGTGACCTCCTGCAGGACCACGAGGCCGGTGTGACCTCCTGCTGGACCACCAGGCTGGTGTGACCTCCTGCAGGACCACCAGGCCGGTGTGACCTCCTGCAGGACCACGAGGCCGGTGTGACCTCCAGCAGGACCACGAGGCCAGTGTGACCTCCTGCAGGACCACGAGGCCGGTGTGACCTCCTGCTGGACCACGAGGCAGGTGTGACCTCCTGCAGGACCACGAGGCAGGTGTGACCTCCTGCAGGAGGCCATCGTCAGCCTGACCCACCAGATGGCTAACAACCTAAACTGCCACAACACAACACTCCGAGGTCACCCTTGTGGTCGAGGTGACCAAGCAGTTGACCTACCACTCGGGAAGGCTCGCCCTCAAGTAACTCACAGAAGGATATTCTTCTTGTTCCTTGACCCGACATTTGACCCGACATTTGACCCTACAGACTCTCTCAAGCTGTACGTAGTTAACCACAATATCCTGGCTACGGTAAACCATGATAACTACGCTACATGATATCCATTTCTGATATCGCAGGTTCTGGCTACGGACGGAAGCCTGACCCAGGCTTGGCCTTCCATGTTGCAGGACGAAGATCAACACGACTGAGATGATGAGAAAGAAGATGTGAAGTCGTCATGCAAGGTGTAGCGAAAGTGAACAACCGGCTCTTTCAAAAAGGGTCAGGTGTTAGGTGTTAGGAAAGACATGGAGAAGGTCAAGAGTTGCCAAAGCTTAGCGGTGTAGGGAAAGAAACAAACATCACAACTGTGGCAGAGGCAATAGTGAGCATCATCTCTCGGGTCCACTTTCACTTGGGTCAACAACACAAACATGTTTACTTCTACTTTAACAAACGATATTCCAGGGTTTATTATGACGACCAAACACAAGGGGTCGACTCCCAGTGAAATGAACTGTTCTCGTCCAGAAACTCCATTATTACCGTCACTACGCCATTACTCAAACACGAAAAACAAAATGTTCTTCAGCCATATGAAGGATACTTTCCCAAGACCTGGGTGGAGAGACCCCCAGATATACAGTTCTGTCAACAGACCACTAGCAAACATGTAGACCCGAGCATACCACGTCATTCTGGGTCCCTCTTACCAAGAGGTGGTCAACACACTGGTCATCCCGACTCTCCAACCACCCCCGCCACCGTCACTTCCTGCCACCAGAGATCCCTTGTCCCCGAGTTGCAGGTCGCCACCACAACCCCATACAGCCATTCCCAGCTGGTACAGACCACTACAACAACAGTCCCATCCCAACCATTGTTAACATCATCAATAACCAGTAGACTACCACACCAGTGGTGGTGTACAGACTGTCTGTGTAACAGTAGACTACCACACCAGTGGTGGTGTACACAGACTGTCTGTATAACAGTAGACTACCACACCAGTGGTGGTGTACAGACTGTCTGTGTAACAGTAGACTACCACACCAGTGGTGGTGTACACAGACTGTCTGTGTAACAGTAGACTACCACACCAGTGGTGGTGTACACAGACTGTCTGTGTAACGGTAGACTACCACCCCAGTGGTGGTGTACAGACTGTCTGTGTAACAGTAGACTACCACCCCAGTGGTGGTGTACACAGACTGTCTGTGTAACAGTAGACTACCACCCCAGTGGTGGTGTACACAGACTGTCTGTGTAACAGTAGACTACCACCCCAGTGGTGGTGTACACAGACTGTCTGTGTAACAGTAGACTACCACCCCAGTGGTGGTGTACACAGACTGTCTGTGTAACAGTAGACTACCACACCAGTGGTGGTGTACACAGACTGTCTGTGTAACAGCCATCGCTGCTGTATCTAGTAATATAAATCATAATAAATTATTGTCATTATTATTATTATCATTATCATTATTATCATTATCATTATTATTATTATTATTATTATTATTATTATTATCATTATTATCCTCTAATCTTTACTTTGATGTTAATTGCCAGAGCCATCAAGATAATTATCATTTTTATCATGAATTGTAATGTCAGAGGCAAGAACATGCTAAACATTATTGAGTTTATCAGCACTATGGTCGGTGCCACCACCGTCCACACTACCATGCTGGGCCTTAATGACCGTACACGGCAGGTTGCAGCCTCACACTTAGCACTATACTGGGTTAATATGTTAACATACTGGGTTAATATGTTAACATGGATCCTCTCTCTGCTAACACTTATTTCCAATATCCAGTCAGGTGGTGGCTGCCTCCAGTGTGAACACTTCCATTCTACCAATCTCATGCCATAATTACCCAAAAGTGGAAAGTAATTAAAGTAATTTCGCCGGTCGAGTAGACGGCAATGATTTGGCCTATTATTCCATTCAACAATATTCATGTAGATTTTACCTGATACCTTGTGTCCATCTGTTAAGTACAGCTTTCTGTAACTACACACACACACACAGACACACATACACACGCATATATATATATATATATATATATATATATATATATATATATATATATATATATATATATATATATATATATATATTCACTCATAATGAAGAATAGGTAGGTTCGCTCTGGAAGTTTGAATCGTACTGATATGGTCTTTGAATACCGATGCAATACTAGGGACTGTCAGGCCTACCACATGAACTATACTGTACATACAACACGCACCATGAGCCACCGCCTCTCACTCCACTTACAAGAAGGTGGAATCAAACAACATCATGAACAAAAGCATGGAACGAACCTGACGAGGGAGATTATAGTGAATAACACCAAAATCATGACAAGTTGCAGTGATCGGAGAAGACTACAGATATTAGAAGCCATTCATTGTAGAAAATAACTGTCATCAACATCCAGATAAACATGACCACCGCCATACAGCTCTTTGATGGCCCGCCAATTGGACGTAGACCTAATGCCGTTTCAGCACAGGTGGCACACGTCATTGTCCAGCCCCAAGATACCGGGTGCATCATTTTAGGACATGAGGAACGCGGTCATGGGTTACGAAGGTGAGAGAGAATCAGACGAGCCTGACCTGACCTCAACGCCACGCAGGTGTCCCGGGTTCGATCCAAACTGTTGGAGGTTTGTATGATATATATACATATATATATACAACATAGACGCACAGACACATACACACCCCAGTCTAAACCAGGTGTGTGTGTGTGTGTGTGTGTGTGTGTGTGTGTGTGTGTGTGTGTGTGTTGTGGTCGCTACAGGTATGGCCAGCGATGATAACATTACTGTATTCATATTCAAGATTCTTACGAATAAATCTTAGAAAGAATACTAAATATTGCCCGAATGTATAATACATTTCCCGTCCCATATCTTATAGAATATTTATCCATTTGTTTGTTTATCTGTCTATCTATCTATCTGCTTATCTATCTTTTCATCTAAGTGCCTTATCTCAAGATGAGGTCTTATCAGTTTGCTGTGTGATAGTACATGATGTTGTACATATCTGTACATGTAAACGTTCAAGACTGCCCTGCTCTATATGTAAGCAACAGTGAACATGTGTACATATGTAGGTGATTGTATTACGATATATATATATATATATATATATATATATATATATATATATATATATATATATATATATATATATATATATATATATATATATGTTGGAAAGGATCACAATTTTTGTACGAGATCAAGATATTCCTATGAGTCCACGGGGAAAATGAAACACGAAAAGTTCCCAAGTGCACTTTCGTGTAATAATCACATCATCAGAGGAGACACAAGAGAGGAATATAACAGTCAGTTGACATACATCGAAGAGACGAAGTGTTTACCAAATGGCGTCCTAGCTTCGTCTCTTCGATGTATGTCAACTGACTGTTATATTCCTCTCTTGTGTCTCCCCTGATGATGTGATTATTACACGAAAGTGCACTTGGGAACTTTTCGTGTTTCATTTTCCCCGTGGACTCATAGGATATATATATATATATATATATATATATATATATATATATATATATATATATATATATATATATATATATATATTCACATCGGAAAAGATTACAATGGAACGCGTGATAAAATAAATTCCTTGTAATCCACGGGGAAATAGAACACGATAAGTTCCCAAGTGCACTTTCGTGTCATGATCACATCATCAGGGGAGACACAAATGAGAAATATAACAGTTCTAGTTTCGTCCCTTGCTCGTATATCAACTGACTGTTATATTTCTTTCTTGTGTCTCCCTTGATGATGTGATCATTACAAGAAAGTGCGCTTGGCAATTTATCGTGTTTAATATCCCCGTGGATTGGAACGAATATATATATATATATATATATATATATATATATATATATATATATATATATATATATATATATATATCTTTCTTTTCTTTCTTTCAAACTATTCGCCATTTCCCGCATCAGCGAGGTAGCGTTAAGAACAGAGGACTGGGCCTTTGAGGGAATACCCTCACCTGGCCCAATTCTCTGTTCCTTCTTTTGGAAAAAAAAAAAAAAAAAAAAAAAAACGAGATCCCTGGGGATAGGGGATTAAGAATACTTCCCACGTATTCCCTGCGTGTCGTAGAAGGCGACTAAAAGGGAAGGGAGCGGGGGGCTGGAAATCCTCCCCTCTCCTTTTTTTTTTTTTTTCTAATTTTCCAAAAGAAGGAACAGAGGGGGGCCAGGTGAGGATATTCCAAAAAAGGCCCAGTCCTCTGTTCTTAACGCTACCTCGCTAACGCGGGAAATGGCGATTAGTTTAAAAGAAAAGAAATATATATATATATATATATATATATATATATATATATATATATATATATATATATATATATATATGCGACTGTATGACCTTTCAGCTCATCGATATGATCTTTGAACACGATGGTACGACCCTAAATCATTACCATAAAACTCAAGGGTCGTACCGTCGTGCTCAAGGGTCGTACCATCGTGCTCAAGGGTCGCACCGTCGTGCTCAAGGGTCGCACCGTCGTGCACAAGGGTCGTACCGTCGTGCTCAAGGGTCGCACCGTCGTGCTCAAGGGTCGTACCGTCGTGCTCAAGGGTCGTACCGTCGTGCTCAAGGGGTCGCACCGTCGTGCTCAAGGGTCGTACCGTCGTGCTCAAGGGGTCGTACCGTCGTGCTCAAGGGTCGTACCATCGTGCTCAAGAGTCGTACCGTCGTGCTCAAGGGTCGTACCATTGTGCTCAAGGGGTCGTACTGCCGAGCACACAAATCGTACCACAGTGTTCCAAAAACAATATAACCGTACCGAAGGGTCGTATTGTCGTCTTCAAGGGTCGTCCCGTTAAGTTGAAGGGTTTAATAAACCAATATAGCTAAACCTAACTCGCTTGAACGTAAATCACACGGGAGTTCACATTTTTAAAATTGGTGTAAACATTTTTTCGAGGATGGGCGCCCCAGGCTACAGGTTTGGGACTAGCTTCCCAGTATTTTCAATATTGTTCATTCAAGTAAAAACGACCCGAACACTGAGAGAATGTGATAAAAAATGGTTTGCCAGTCGGCGTTTTAAAAAAGGCTACATTGTAATTATTAACCACATACTTCATTTTAAGAGCTAAATATTGGCGATAGTTGGCACGAGTCCTTCTGTTTGTGACTGGCTGTTTACATCTTGTTTACCTCTGTTGTCCGGGGGTGATACTGGTTGTTTTTTTGCATCTTGTTTACTTCTGATGGCCCGTGTGATATTGGTTGTTTACATCTTGTTTACCTCTGTTGTTCGGGGGGGATACTGGTTGTTTTTTGCATCTTGTTTACTTCTGATGGCCCGTGTGATATTGGTTGTTTACATCTTGTTTACCTCTGATGTCCGGGGTGATACTGGTTGTTTTTTGCATCTTGTTTACTTCTGATGGCCCGTGTGATATTGGTTGTTTACAACTTGTTTGCCTCTGTTGTCCGGTATGATATTGACTGTTTCCATCTTGTTTACTGTTGTAATCCCGTATGATATTGACTGGTTACATATTTTTTACTTCAGCTGACCTGTGATAGTGGCTGTTTATATCTTGTTTACCTCTGTTGTCTGGTGTTATATTGGCTATTTACATCTTGTTTACTGTTGTTGTCCCGTGTGATATTGCCTGTTTACATCTTGTATACTGCTGTTGTCCCGTGTGATATTGGCTGTTTACATCCTGTTTACTGTTGTTGTCCGGTGAGATATTGACTGTTTACATCTTGTTTACCTCAACTGTCCGATGTGATTATAGTTGTTTACATCTTGTTTACTTCTGATGACAACCAGCTGACGTGTCCAGGATCACACACAACACAAGCCTCTACCACAACAGCAGGACCAGGTCGTCTACCACAACAGCAGGACCAGGTCGTCTACCACAACAGCTGGACCAGGTCGTCAACCACAACACCGGGACCAGGTCGTCTACCACAACAGCAGGACCAGGTCGTCTACCACAACAGCAGGACCAGGTCGTCTACCACAACAGCAGGACCAGCTCGTCTACCACAACAGCAGGACCAGCTCGTCTACCACAACAGCAGGATCAGGTCGTCTACCACAACAGCAGAACCAGCTCGTCTACCACAACAGCTGGACCAGCTCGTCTACCACAACACCGGGACCAGCTCGTCTACCACAACAGCAGGACCAGCTCGTCTACCACAACAGCAGGACCAGGTCGTCTACCACAACAGCCTCCCACAGGCTGTACACTGCCCAGGGGTCATCTCCACCTTCCAGTCCCTCACCTGTGGCCTCCCACAGGCTGTACACTGCCCAGGGGTCACCTCCACCTTCCAGTCCCTCACCTGTGGCCTCCCACAGGCTGTACGCTGCCCAGGGGTCATCTCCACCTTCCAGTCCCTCACCTGTGGCCTCCCACAGGCTGTACACTGCCCAGGGGTCATCTCCACCTTCCAGTCCCTCACCTGTGGCCTCCCACAGGCTGTACACTGCCCAGGGGTCATCTCCACCTTCCAGTCCCTCACCTGTGGCCTCCCACAGGCTGTACACTGCCCAGGGGTCATCTCCACCTTCCAGTCCCTCACCTGTGGCCTCCCACAGGCTGTACGCTGCCCAGGGGTCATTTCCACCTTCCAGTCCCTCACCTGTGGCCTCCCACAGGATGTACACTGCCCAGGGGTCATCTCCACCTTCCAGTCCCTCACCTGTGGCCTCCCACAGGCTGTACGCTGCCCAGGGGTCATCTCCACCTACCAGTCCCTCACCTGTGGCCTCCCACAGGCTGTAGTATGCTGCCCAGGGGTCATCTCCACCTTCCAGTCCCTCACCTGTGGCCTCCCACAGGCTGTACACTGCCCAGGGGTCATCTCCACCTTCCAGTTCCTCACCTGTGGCCTCCCACAGGGTGTACACTGCCCAGGGGTCATCTCCACCTTCCAGTCCCTCACCTGTGGCCTTCCACAGGCTGTACACTGCCCAGGGGTCATCTCCACCTCCCAGTCTCTCACCTGTGGCCTCCCACAGGACACGAGCATGAGTTCCTTGTACTTCCTCATCCCCACAGATGATACACAGTAAGTTGTCCAGTCCACCAAGCTTCCAGCACTGTCCCATCTTCTACTGTCTCACTAGGCCTCAGTCCCCTCCAGGTTGTCCAGTCCAGCAAGATTCTCGGTGTCACGCTGGATGATACACCACGCTGGAAGGACCACGTCAGCACCATCATCATACCCTCCAGCTACCATCGTCTCTACCTTCTCCGTAGACTCAGACACTGGCATTCCCTACATCTGAAGTCAGGAACTTCAACACAACTTCCTTTCTCCCCAAACTCCCCCGCTGCCTCCCTCGCCTGGCCTTCCTCCCCGTCCACCACACAACAGAGGTCGACTAGAATAGGTACAGAAGAGAGCAGACAAGATCATCCATCGTCCTCATGATTCCACCGGTCAAGGAGCGATAAACATACGGTCCTCCCAGCTCTTACCTTCCATCTGGACCTTATCTGGAGGTGTCGGACCACCGAGTGAAGCATCTGGAGGTGTCGGACCACCGAGTGAAGCATCTGGAGGTGTCGGACCACCGAGTGAAGCATCTGGAGGTGTCGAACCACCGAGTGAAGCATCTGAAGGTGTCGAACCACCGAGTGAAGCATCTGGAGGTGTCGGACCACCGAGTGAAGCATCTGGAGGTGTCGAACCACCGAGTGAAGCATCTGGAGGTGTCAGACCACCGAGTGAAGGATCTGGAGGTGTCAGACCACCGAGTGAAGCATCTGGAGGTGTCGGACCACCGAGTGAAGCATCTGGAGGTGTCGGACCACCGAGTGAAGCATCTGGAGGTGTCGGATGAGGAAGTGAAGCATCATTATGAACTTGGTCACCAGGTTCATACAGACAAACTAATACCCCCTGAGAAAGATGTCAAGGGAGGGAGGGGGACGGGAGGGGAGGATGTCCTCTGGCGTCACTTAAGCGCCCCTCCCTCTACCCTTGAGGGGGGGGAAGAGGGGGGGGGGATAATACAACGAACCACTAACAACGTCTCACAAAGCTTCGACACACGTCTCACAAATCCACCGCACCAATAACAACATCCATTAACGCACTACAGTAACCACGGCCTTCGTTAATGCCAACAAAATATAATAATGTCAGACTTATTTAGACAATATTTGTCTCATCCATGATGCAAGATGTGACGGGAAGACACCACACAGAATAATTGATGAGAAACGTGTGTGTGTGTGTGTGTGTGTGTGTGTGTGTGTGTGTGTGTGTGTGTGCGTCTGGAGTAACCCAGTGTTGACAGAAGAACACATTATACTGGTATACCAGACTGGGAGGAGGTGTCTATGCAACAAGGAAATGAGTGAATTACTGTCCCATGACGGAATCAATTGATGTGACAACATCTCAACAAACCAATCACCATGACCAATCAACTACCTAATCACCAGGGTTGTTTGGAGTAAATTCTGTAATCAGGCCAAACCGTTTGACCAAAATGAGCCAACTTCTCGAAGACTGATTGACTGATAAGATGGTCAAGTAGAATAATAGACAGAAACACAAAATATAAATCCAGATCAACTTCATAAACATCACCAACTGAAAAATCTATGAACGCAGAGGAACTTTGATCTGGACACGTTTCATTATCATCCTAAGCCTTACCCTTGATGGCAGACTGTGTCCAGGGAGACAATGGCGCTACACCCTTGTGTGAAGCCATGACATAAAAATCTTGTGTCCTGATCAAATCTATAAAGACAAGATTTTTCTTTTGTTTCCTGTTCAACAGGGTCGTCCAGCTGACCACACTCGTTATCTTCACCATCTTAAGAACAGGGAAGCTCGAACACCTAAAGCTAAGGATGTCAGGTATATAGTCCATATATCAAATCAATTTATAATCATCTAATATTCTCACATACTTTGTAAACTGATTGACTAAATCACATGTCTTGTAACTTCCCTGAAAATTTCGGCCACCTTTTAAACTATATACATGTATTGGAAAGGATCACAATTTAGTACCTTCCATCAAATCTACTGTAGAAAATGAAAATAATAGTATGTTACCAGTTTTAGATTGCACGATCCATAGGCAAGGAAACAAGTGTAAGTTCAGCATATACAGAAACCTACCAATATATGCTCATATATCCATTATTACTCATCTCAACATGACAGAGTTAAATTATCATCATCTCAATCTATGTTCCTTAGGGCATTACGTATTTGCAGTCCAGAGTTCATTGATGATGAGTTTGAGATGATATTTCTATTGGATCTAAGTTAAAGTACCCTAGATCTTTCATTGATAAATCCCTTAAGTTAGCAAAGAAATCATTTTATAGAGTTGAGCCCAAACCTCCCACTGGCACCAAGAATCTTTTAATTCTCCCTTTAAATAATAATTTTACTTTACTTCCCATGTTGCTTATATCCCTTAATGTAAATGTTGCCTTCAGGAACAATAATACTATACAGAATATCTTAATCAGGACTTCATCAAAAAATTCTCCTGGGTGCATCTATAAAGTGCCATGTAGAAATTGTGATAAGTTATAATGTTGGGCAGACTGGTATCGATCTTTCTGTTAGACTTAAGCAACGTAAATATAGTATACGAACGGGACAAGAATCAAATGCCTCGTTTAATCACGTTTAATACTATGATCATTGTATTGACTGGGGTAATGCCACCTCAACTATTAACTCTAAATCTATTACCACGAGAAATATCATTGAATCTTCTATTATCAAATACACAAAGAATTTTAATCTTAATATTATGATGGTCTATACAAATTAGATAACTTTATTGTTGATAAGATTTGTAAAATGATAAGTTTATGATACGCTTGTTGTCTGTATTGTTGATAAAATTTGTAAAATAATTAGTTTATGATACGCTTGTTGTCTGTATTGTTGATAAAATTTGTAAAATAATTAGTTTATGATACGCTTGTTGTCTGTATTGTTGATAAAATTTGTAAAATAATTAGTTTATGATACGCTTGTTGTCTGTATTGTTGATAACATCTGTAAAATAATAATTTTATGATACGCTTGTTGTCTGTCTTAGACAATCGCATGTTTACCAAATGGCGTCCTAGCTACGTCCCTTCGCTGTACATCAACTGACTGTTATATTTCTCTCTTGTGTCTCCCCTGATGATGTGATTATTACACGAAAGTGCACTTGGGAACTTATTGTGTTTCATTTTCCCCGTGGACTCATAGCAATATACTTGATCACGCGCAGAATTCTGATTCTTTCTAATATATATATATATATATATATATATATATATATATATATATATATATATATATATATATATATACATAAAAACAGTGCATATGTACTCGCATTTTTCCTAGAACACATAATTCCCTACAACAGAAACAAGAGCCATCTGGAATGGAAAAGTGACAAGATCTTTTACAAGAGTTTATGTTGCAAAACATGAAACCCAGATATGAACATCATCAATATTTTGTCTTATTTCTTCACCCAGGACGAACAACTTCCTCTGGGATTTCGACTCGTTTTTTTCCTTTCAAATTCACTGATACATTTCGCGTGAAACATCAGGTCTCTATCGTGTCATAACGCCAACTAAGGTTTTGATTTCGTATCCGGTTCAGTGTTTACGTGTCTTGTCCAGTGAGAGCAGCATCTCCAAGTGTAGTAACGAGCCACACAGATTCCAGTGAGCCATTGTAAACCACAAGAAAAATAGATATATTCATATCACAACATCAGGTAAGACTCGTCAGTCAGTTCGTGGTTTTTGAATACAGTGGACGATAGATGTCAACTCCAGGATGCTTTAAGTGATACTAATACATATGAAAGATTAACATACAATCCCATAATGAATAAAGTAAACACCTTAAACTCTAGACTCAACCAACTGTTGAATAACCACCAAGATATTTTGAAGTCAGTAAGGATGGGTAATCCTTCTCTTCCCTATAAATATGGTCTCTATAACTCACAAGGATGGATGTCCTCCTCAGACCAATTATCTCTTAATTTCCCTGGTTATTAATTACCCAAATGATTATTTAAACACCTCTGCAATGCTCAAGGATAAATCTCTCCATGCCATGTTATTAACAGCTTAGATTTTGTAGACAAGGCTGGAAACATTATTTTGCCTGAACATAAACTCATTCGTTTTGATGTAAATTCCCTTTTAAGTAAAGAAACATTACCTGGTCTCACTCATGCCCATAGAAATGTTCATTGACTTCACCGAACTTTGTGTTTCCAATGTTTTCCAAGATGTTGAAGGCAATTTTTATAGACAGAAATATGGTCTTGCCATGGGATATTCCCTTGGTCCAATCCTCAGTAACATATTCATGGAATACTTTGAAATTGTAACTTCAATCAATTATCATCGGAAACTTTGGTTTAGATATGTGGATGATGTGTGGCCTTTGTGGCCATCCTCCCAAGATGGTGATGTTTTCTTTTAAATAACATCCACCTCAACATCACATTCAAGATGGAATGAGACAAAGAAGGAAATATGTCGTTTCTTAATGTGTCGAAAACTAGGAAATCCGATCATATGTCCTTCATGATCTACAGGAAACCCGATCAACTCTTGAGAATTATATTCATTATTTCTCATTATAGGATTATTAGGTAAAACTGTCTGTAGTTATGTCTGTGTCGCCAACAATGGTAGAGGTGGGACGGGATTTCTGTGGTGTCGTCGGGATTTGAAGAACTTCATAATTTGCTGTCAACTAACTGATGTGGTGGGTTGTCTCCGTGAGGCATGTCGTGATGCATCTATAGAAAAAATACATATTAAATAAAATTATATGAACTCACACACACACACACACACACATATATATATATATATATGTGTGTGTGTGTGTGTGTGTGTGTGTGTGTGGAAAAGATCACAATTCTGCACATGATCAAGTATATTCCTGTAAGTCCACGGGGGAAAATGAAACACGATAAGTTCCCAAGCGTAAATTCGTGTAATAATCACATCATCAGGGAAGACACAAGAGAGAAATATAGCAGTCAGTTGATATACAACGAAGAGACGTAGCTAGGACGCCATTTGGTAAACAAGTGATTGTCCAAGACAGACAACGAGCGTATCATAACAGTATTATGTGGACAGACAAGAAGGGGAATTGTTTACAAATCTTACCAACAATAAAGTTATCCAATTTGTATAGACCATCACTAATATTAAGATTATAGTACTATTGTTGCTTAAGGCAACATTTACATTAAAGGATTTATGCAACATGGGAAGTAAAGTAAAATTATTATTATTATGAGCAAAGAAATCATGTTATAGAGTTAAGCCCAAACCTCCCATTGACACCAAGATTCTTTTAGTTCTCCCTTTTAATAATAATCTTACTTTACTTCTCATGTTGCTTAAATCCTTTAATGTAAATGTTGCCTTCAGCAACAATAATACTATAAAGAATATCTTAATCAGGAATTTACCAGAAAATTCTCCTGGGTGCATCTATAAAGTGCCATGTAGAAATTGTGATAAGTTTTATGTTGAGCAGACTGGAAAGGATCTTTCTGTTAGACTTAAGCAACATAAATATAGTATAAGAACGGGACAAGAATCAAATGCCTTGTTTAATCACATTAAAAACTATGATCATTGTACTGACTGGAGTAATGCCATCTCAGCTATTAACTCAAACTCTAGTACCACGAGAAATATCATTGAATCTTCTACTATTAAATACACAAAGAATTATAATCTTTAATATTTGTGACGGTCTATACAAATTGGATAACTTTACTGTTGATAAAATTTGTAAAATAATAAGTTTATGAACGCTTCGTTGTCTGTCTTGGACAATCACATGTTTACCAAATGGCGTCCTAGCTTCGTCTCTTCGTTGTATATCAAGTGACTGTTATATTTCTCTCTTGTGTCTCCCCTGATGATGTGATTATGACACGAAAGTGCACTTGGCAACTTATCGTGTTTCAATTTCCCCCTGGACTCATAGGAATGTATATGTATATTTATGTATATATTCGATGTTATTTGAGGTTATATAACTTGGCCTATTTTTTTCCAAATATTATTTCAGGGAAAATAACGTTTACGACCTCAATTATTTTCCCCAAGACCTCCAAAACAGGAATCAATTATTCATTTTTGTAAAGCCGGCTTACTTAACTTTCACGCAAGGAAACCTTTCTTTTGTCATCTCGGTAATTAGGCGGGTTAATTAGCCAACCTGACTCATCACGCCCGCTCATTGGCCGGCGTCGGAGTGGAGAAAAAACGTGAATGGTTCATCTCCGAGGAGGAGGAAAAATGTCATTGGCTGACGGAGTGGCGGGAAGCGCCGTGACTGGTCCGCTGGACGGAGGTGTTTCAAGGCGTCGTCACACTTGAGATCCATCTTCGGATCCACTATATCCCAGACCTGACCCAAGTGGTATATACACACACACACACACACCTGCGTTAGTGTCATATTCATACCATCCTCAACAATATATTCACGAATTAAAACGGAAAATAACGCAGTCACGCCCGAAAGAAATCCTGAGAACAAGGACTCCTTCAACAGAAATGACTAAATTACGAAACTCTGATTTTTTCATCACAATCGAACTCGGGGTCTTGCAACCCCCCCCCCCCCTCCCCCTCCCTCCCTTCTCCGTCTCTGAAGAAATTTGTAATTAGGCGAAAACTTTGTGGGGGACGCCCGATTTTTTGTGCCACCGTTATGAATTACTCATCGCGAAGTATACTAGCATTAAAAAGCTTTTAGCAGTAATTAAGGCCGGGGCGGAACCAAATGCATCAATTAAGATTTCTTCAACACATCTCTCTACTTCGCCACCAAACTTTTTACCGAAAAGAAATAAGACTTTTTACTCCCAAGACGAAGCGAATTTTACGCCATATTCTTGAACAGATGAATGATTTTATTGTTGCTTAATGTGGCATTAATACAGTACCATGCAGTGATACAACACAAGCATTGATACAGCATCAAACATCGACACAAAAGCAAACACTGGTACACCATCAAACATTACAACAGCATCAGATATTACTACAGCATCATCAAGCAATAATACAGCATCAAGCAATAATACAGCATCAAGCAATAATACAGCATCAAGCAATAATACAGCATCAAGCAATAATACAGCATCAAGCAATAATACAGCATCAAGCAATAATACAACATCAAGCAATAATACAGCATCAAGCAATAATACAGCATCAAGCAATAATACAACATCAAGCAATAATACAGCATCAAGCAATAATACAGCATCAAGCAATAATACAACATCAAGCAATAATACAGCATCAAGCAATAATACAGCATCAAGCAATAATACAGCATCAAGCAATAATACAGCATCAAGCAATAATACAGCATCAAGCAATAATACAGCATCAAGCAATAATACAGCATCAAGCAATAATACAGCATCAAGCAATAATACAGCATCAAGCAATAATACAACATCAAGCAATAATACAGCATCAAGCAATAATACAGCATCAAGCAATAATACAGCATCAAGCAATAATACAGCATCAAGCAATAATACAGCATCAAGCAATAATACAGCATCAAGCAATAATACAGCATCAAGCAATAATACAGCATCAAGCAATAATACAGCATCAAGCAATAATACAGCATCAAGCAATAATACAGCATCAAGCAATAATACAGCATCAAGCAATAATACAGCATCAAGCAATAATACAGCATCAAGCAATAATACAGCATCAAGCAATAATACAGCATCAAGCAATAATACAGCATCAAGCAATAATACAGCATCAAGCAATAATACAGCATCAAGCAATAATACAGCATCAAGCAATAATACAGCATCAAGCAATAATACAGCATCAAGCAATAATACAGCATCAAGCAATAATACAGCATCAAGCAATAATACAGCATCAAGCAATAATACAGCATCAAGCAATAATACAGCATCAAGCAATAATACAGCATCAAGCAATAATACAGCATCAAGCAATAATACAGCATCAAGCAATAATACAGCATCAAGCAATAATACAGCATCAAGCAATAATACAACATCAAGCAATAATACAGCATCAAGCAATAATACAGCATCAAGCAATAATACAGCATCAAGCAATAATACAACATCAAGCAATAATACAGCATCAAGCAATAATACAGCATCAAGCAATAATACAACATCAAGCAATAATACAGCATCAAGCAATAATACAGCATCAAGCAATAATACAGCATCAAGCAATAATACAGCATCAAGCAATAATACAGCATCAAGCAATAATACAGCATCAAGCAATAATACAGCATCAAGCAATAATACAGCATCAAGCAATAATACAGCATCAAGCAATAATACAGCATCAAGCAATAATACAGCATCAAGCAATAATACAGCATCAAGCAATAATACAGCATCAAGCAATAATACAGCATCAAGCAATAATACAGCATCAAGCAATAATACAGCATCAAGCAATAATACAGCATCAAGCAATAATACAGCATCAAGCAATAATACAGCATCAAGCAATAATACAGCATCAAGCAATAATACAGCATCAAGCAATAATACAGCATCAAGCAATAATACAGCATCAAGCAATAATACAACATCAAGCAATAATACAGCATCAAGCAATAATACAGCATCAAGCAATAATACAGCACGTCGCATTTATACATCAGCAAGAATTGATACATCATCCAACATGAAGACAAGAGTAAGTATTGCCACACCATCAACCACTGACACAAGCATTGTACCACACGGTGGATGATGAAGACCCTCCATCACAGTGGGAGGGACACATGGCAGCGCAGCCTTCCTAATGATGCGTGGAAGTGACCAGCGCGGCGCCACAAGGCTATGTTCTGGGACCACGACTCTTCTTGATCTATGGAAATAACTGGCCTGAAGATATGGACTCCAACCTGAACATGTTGGCAGATGATGGAATGGTTATGGAAGAAGTGAAAAGCGAGGGAGATTGCATCACCTTACATGGGGACCGAGGCAAATATCAAATTTGGTCTTATGATTCAGAGCGAGAGTCGGCCTCACTACGAGAAGCAGGAGATAAACTACAGGAATGTGTGTGTGTGTGTGTGTGTGTGTGTGTGTGTGTGTGTGTGTGTGTGTGTGTGTGTGTGTGTGGCAGAGCCATGAGGGTCGACATCCTGCCCAACATGTCATCAAAATCCTTCCTTAGAACACTTCAGGAGACCGACTCTCCCCTTGGCACATACCAGACTGACATTAAAGTTCGTGAATAAGGAAATGTTCATCATGCTGTTCACATCCTACATTAATGATGAAGGTCCAGAGCAGTACAACAACGGCGGTACCAGGTGTAGGTAGGTGTAGGTAAAGGTTACAGGATTTAAATTTGCCCCTCTTGGAAGAGAGAAGAGACAGAGGTGACCTGATCATAACCTTTTAAGTTTCTGAACAAATATGATGACGTAGACCGTGAACAGTTCTTCGCGAGATGTTGTGGCTGAACACCTGAACACATAACATCAAACTATGCACAATAATAGTTAAAGAAAATGTGAGTCTGTACATTTACGTTATAGACTAGTACAGTGTTAGTGTAGGTATGGAACAGAATGACAGATAATATGGCTAATGCACACACTATACTTGAATTCGGTGAAATGTATTACAGTAGAGAATATTCAACAGATCGGGTCCCTCCCCGTACAGCACAAGAGATGGGGCCCCACCAGTGTTCAATTCCCTCCCCGTACAGCACAAGAGATGGGGCCCCACCAGTGTACAACTCCCTCCCCGTACAGTACAAGAGATGGGGTCCCACCAGTGTACAACTCCCTCCCCGTACAGTACAAGAGATGGGGCCCCACCAGTGTTCAATTCCCTCCCCGTACAGCACAAGAGATGAGGCCCCACCAGTGTACAACTCCCTCCCCGTACAGCACAAGAGATGGGGTCCCACCAGTGTACAACTCCCTCCCCGTACAGCACAAGAGATGGGGCCCCACCAGTGTACAACTCCCTCCCCGTACAGCACAAGAGATGGGCCCCCACGAGTGCACAACTCCCTCCCCGTACAGTACAAGAGATGGGCCCCCACCAGTGTACAACTCCCTCCCCGTACAGTACAAGAGATGGGACCCCACCAGTGTACAACTCCCTCCCCGTACAGTACAACTATGTACTTACAATTACGACAAGATAACACTATGTGAGTCTTTAAAAATATCTTTATGTAATCCTGACATAGCATGTGATTCTATAATCCTAAAATAATCTTTAAAAAATCACATGAATTTTATGTAATACCATAGTACATAATAAGTCTGTACTTCTGAGTCACATAAAACTATGTGATTCTATAATACTAAATGTACGTAAGCTATAGATGCTATGATTATATTATTCGATGATGATGTTACAGTACTAATGTAATCCACATAATATAATCGTGATAACTGAAATCATGAAATGAAAAATTTCCAGAGTGATATGTAATTATGTGACCACATAATGTTATGTGATTCTGTATATAACAATTTCCTCCAAGACTCAGAGAAGCAATAAAAATAATTCATTTAGAAATAAATTGATGTACACGTAAAGTCTATTCATAGATAAATAGATACATAGACAAACAGATAGATCGATAGATAGTTAGATAGATAGACGTAACTAATGACAAGAGTAAAGATCGTTCCAATTATATACACATTTTCATTATCATTAATTATATTTTTCATTATCATTAATAACATCATTATAATTATCATTAGTCATAGCACTAGTGGTACTCTGGTTATTATTATTATTATCATTAGCAGTTGTAGTAATATTGTATCACTAACACAAATAGTGCTGATATTATTATCATTATCATTATCAATATCATTATCATAATAATCATTATCATTACTATTATTATTATTAATACTATTAATATTACTACTACTATTATTATTATTACTACCACTATTATTATCATTATTGATATTATTATTATTATTATTATTAATATTAATATTACTACTACTATTATTATCATTACTACTACTATTATTATTATTGATATTATTATTATTATTATCATTATTATTATCATTATATCATCATTATTACTATCATTATTACTTCTACTATTATTATCATTATTATCGTTGTTATTATTTTTTTTTTTTTTTTATACCTCGTCGCTGTCTCCCGCGTTTGCGAGGTAGCGCAAGGAAACAGACGAAAGAAATGGCCCAACCCACCTCCATACACATGTATATACACACGTCCACACACGCGTGTATGGACGATTTTTGCAGGGAAAAAATGCAATTGAGTGGGAGAAGTATAAAAGAAAGAGACAGGAGGTCAAGAGAAAGGTGCGAGAGGTGAAAAAAAGGGCAAATGAGAGTTGGGGTGAGAGAGTATCATTAAATTTTAGGGAGAATAAAAAGATGTTCTGGAAGGAGGTAAATAGGGTGCGTAAGACAAGGGAGCAAATGGGAACTTCAGTGAAGAGCGTAAATGGGGAGGTGATAACAAGTAGCGGTGATGTGAGAAGGAGATGGAATGAGTATTTTGAAGGTTATTATTATTATTTTCATAATTATTATTATTATTACTATCAATACTACTACTATTATTATTATTATCATTACTATTATCATAATCATTATTGTTCTAAAGCTAGTGATGTTCTCACACATGAGGTTGCCCACATTGCAGCAGCTCCTCCTGCCGGAGTTGTGTCCTGGTTACCCGCTGCTCACACACCTGACACTCTCAACCAATCATAACATAAAGACATTTTTCATCATTTCGAAACGATTAAAAAAAAATGATTTATCCAACGTTGGAATGGTTATCTGACTATCGCATAAAAAACACAAAACCTATTGATTTTCTACAACATGTTGTTGTTGTTGGGGTTACATATAACATACTACAACCCAGCACAAGTTGTAGATATTATAATCAGACGTGTTAACAACATATTGATAATCTGCTCCCTGCAGCAGGTCACAACACTATGGTATAACATCCACACAGACTGGCTCTACACTGGCAACACTGCTTCCTAGTATATCCACTACTTGGTATATCCACCACTTGATATAACCACCACTTGGTATAACCACCACTTGATATAACCACCACTTGGTATAACCACCACTTGGTATAACCACCACTTGGTATATCCACCACTTAGTATAACCACCACTTGATATAACCACCACTTAGTATAACCACCACTTGGTATAACCACCACTTGGTATAACCACCACTTGGTATAACCACCACTTCTTGGTATACTCGTCGACATTATACCATCAGAAACCAATCGTCTAACACCTGCACAACATATCCGGAAATACGTCTCTTGTTACTTTTGATGCCATAGTTATATATATATATATATATATATATATATATATATATATATATATATATATATATATATATATATGAGAATAATTGCGGGGAAAAAAATTGAACACGGGAGCTCCAAACTTCCGACTGTATTTCAAGCCATTTTCAAGTCTATAGAATTAATATGAACAAGAGAACATATCTTCTTGTTCATATTGACTATAGACTTGAAAATAACTTTAAATAGAGACGAAAGTTTGGAGTTCCCGTGTTATATATATATATATATATATATATATATATATATATATATATATATATATATATATATATATATATATATATATATATTGTTGATATTATTAACAAAATCTACATATAAGGATATGTTCCACTTCTGTACTAGGTTCAAGATCTGATAGTCTACATAATATTTGTAAGTGTACTTAAATGTTTAATATCTACAATCTAAAAACTTTGTTTAAGACGCCTGCAACAACATAAAAAGTTTCTTGATATATTGATAATTCATTGACTATATATTAACCTCATCTAAAAGAATAATAATCACTTGAAATTACTAAGAAACAAATTATCCAATCAAAAGTATTAAATGAAAATGATAAAAGAAATAATATACTATGAAAAATTGATTACAAGCCTACTTCCCATTTTCGCAATTTCAAATTTAGAAAAATAAATTTCCATAACAAGTAACTAAATCATATATTCAAAGTTCCAGATCGTGTGTTGTCGTCTGAGCTTATTAACAACCAGGGTCATTATGGTCATTATAACCAACAACTTACAACATCTTCAACAGTCTTCATGTGTTTAAATAATCCCAAAATCATAAACCTATTATTATCATATGTAAGGTTATTATCTATACAAGCGCTACCTCCATACGATGGGAAAGGAGAACAAGGAGAAAAATAATATATATATATATATATATATATATATATATATATATATATATATATATATATATATATATATAATATATATATATATATATATATATATATATATATATATACATATATATATATATATATATATATATATATATATATATATATATATATATATAATCTTTGGCTACAATACATGACATATAACATTACAAAACATTAATTAGCGTCATTTCTCCATTCTAGAGTATTTAGCGAATATGAATCATTATTTTCCCGTATTTTCTGAATATATTGAATATATCATCAGTAAATCTACGTTACGACGTTCCAATAATGAGCGAGAGCAACCTGGCATAAATTGACTGACGTAGGTTTGAAGCAACAGAAAAACACTAATAATTTGTAAATCAAAATTCTAACACCATGATTAGAAAAACATGATTTTCAGGATATATATATATATATATATATATATATATATATATATATATATATATATATATATTATATATATATATATATATATATATATATATATATATATATATATATATATATATATATATTATCCCTGGGGATAGGGGAGAAAGAATACTTGCCACGTATTCCCTGCGTGTCGTAGAAGGCGACTAAAAGGGGAGGGAGCGGGGGACTGGAAATCCTCCCCTCTCGTTTTTTTTTTTAATTTTCCAAAAGAAGGAACAGAGAATTGGGCCAGGTGAGGGTATTCCCTCAAGGCCCAGTCCTCTGTTCTTAACGCTACCTCGCTAATGCGGGAAATGGCGAATAGTTTGAAAGAAAAAGAAAGATATATATATATATATATATATATATATATATATATATATATATATATATATATATATATATATATATATATATATATATATATATATATATATAGATAGATAGATAGATAGATAGATAGACAGAGAACAGTGACAAATGAGGGGAATATGGTTTAATTAAAGCTTACTATAAAAGGGTAATTCGTACACCAAAACAAAGTTAAAAAAGAATTATCTATTGTGTTGTTTTATAAATGGTATTAGATTCTCTCTCTCTCTCTCTCTCTCTCTCTCTCTCTCTCTCTCTCTCTGCCACAGTTTCCCAGACCTTCAAACATGCAGAGAGAAATTTCGCTGCAGGATAACCGAGCCATCTAAAAATCGTGTCCAGGGAACGATTTGTACAGAAACATTTATAAATGGTTTCCAGCCTCAACCATCTATATAAACTTGATGATATCCTTCATCAAGTTACCTTCGTAAAACCAAACCTCACATGAAGCAATATAAATCGAAAAACCAGAATATATATATATATATATATATATATATATATATATATATATATATATATATATATATATATATAGTATTTATTCATTATACTCTGTCGCTGTCTTCCGCGTTAGCGAGGTATGTACATATATATATATATATATATATATATATATATATATATATATATATATATATATATATATATATATTCAGTAGACCAGATTTATATACGTCAATTCCTGGGTTATACATTGAATGTAGAGTGAATGTTGATATTATTATCTGGCACACCAGAAGAAGGCGTTTCAAATTTTTGTATCGCTCGTTAATACTTAACGATGAGGACTTAACGACCCCGGTAGTTGACGGCCTAGAGGGTCAAACGACCATCGACCTTGTAATGGTGATGGTTCATCCTGTGTGTCATGCAATGCCTGGATGATGACTTTATGAACAACAGTTGTTGATCAACACAAAATCATGCAAATCATGTCGACATATAAAAACAAAGTAATTATAAGTTTTAAAACATCGTTTCTCCATATACAATTCAATGCAATTGACAACAAGAAATCTGTAACATATCATAAAAGAATTTACAACTAATATTATACAACACCCGATATACTAACTTACAACCCGACATATAATGGCAATAATTCATACATTTTACGTCTATATTAATACAAAATATAACAAGTTACAGTTACTACAGAGGGAACTGTAACCATTATTATAAGATGAACTTAACTGAGTTACAAGATAACAACACTGAACAACCCACAACCATCCATATCTGTCAACCTAACAATCTACAACTTTCTTCCATGAAATCACATGCCACAACCGCAGAGCGTGACGCACAGTTGTTACAACCTGGACCCAAACACAGAAGGTGTATGTGTAACAACACGTCGTAACAACACGAGGGAATCTTAGGATTTCTCTACAGACGCAAAGAAAATTTACATTTCATTAATCATGGAAAATAACTTTGATTACTAACTGCAATATAATCACTAATATAATTTGTTCCATTACGAAATATAAAAGGTAATTAATTTCTTTCGTGATATATATATATATATATATATATATATATATATATATATATATATATATATATATATATATATATATATCATGAGTTATGCATATCATCCATACATGGTTACCTATACATAATTAACTTCATCATTACTTGTATTTCATACTAACAGAAGCAAGACTTTAAGAATCACACACACACATACACACACACATACTACACACACACACACACACACACACACACATACACACACATACACACACACACACACACACACACACACATACACACACACACACACACACATACACACACACACACACACACACACACACACAGTTTACCAGGAAGACTAACATGTATGTTGCCAGGGGAGAGATCGTGTACGTCAGAAATATATCTTTTATTTAACGTAATTCATTCAAGGACTAAAATCGCAAGCAAGGTTCCCCTTGATTGGTTATTTAACAGCTATTAACTGCGTACGCCTCTAATTACGCAGTTAGGTGTCACAGATGGATAAATACGATATAATAATTGTCGTTAAACATTCATACGTAAATATTTGTTATTTTTTTATAACAGCAGAGCTTGAGGTGAAGAACATCATAACAGCACAGCTTGAGGTGAAGAACATCATAACAGCACAGCTTGAGGTGAAGAACATTATAACAGCACAGCTTGAGGTGAAGAACATTATAACAGCACAGCTTGAGGTGAAGAACATTATAACAGCAAAGCTTGAGGTGAAGAACATCATAACAGCACAGCTTGAGGTGAAGAACATTATAACAGCAAAGCTTGAGGTGAAGAACATTATAACAGCACAGCTTGAGGTGAAGAACATTATAACAGCACAGCTTGAGGTGAAGAACATTATAACAGCACAGCTTGAGGTGAAGAACATTATAACAGCACAGCTTGAGGTGAAGAACATTATAACAGCACAGCTTGAGGTGAAGAACACTATAACAGCAAAGCTTGATGTGAAGAACATTATAACAGCACAGCTTGAGGTGAAGAACATTATAACAGCACAGCTTGAGGTGAAGAACATTATAACAGCACAGCTTGAGGTGAAGAACATTATAACAGCACAGCTTGAGGTGAAGAACATTATAACAGCACAGCTTGAGGTGAAGAACATTATAACAGCACAGCTTGAGGTGAAGAACATTATAACAGCACAGCTTGAGGTGAAGAACATTATAACAGCACAGCTTGAGGTGAAGAACATTATAACAGCACAGCTTGAGGTGAAGAACATTATAGCAGCACAGCTTGAGGTGAAGAACATTATAACAGCACAGCTTGAGGTGAAGAACATTATTAACGTCTTACCCGAGTGTTGATTGTGTGGAAGGACGGGTTGTGAACAACCTGGAAGGGGTTGTAGAAGGGTTGTTGATAGTGGAGTGAGGACGAAGAGTAAACTGACGGTAAGAAAGATGAGTAATAAACAATAAGGTTAACAACTACAACATAATTCAGTGGTTGGGTTGTTATCTCGGGTCTGCCAACAACCAGGGTCATTAGGCCGTCAAAGTCAAGTTACAACCATCAATCAAACATTTATATAAGATTCTTCCGTCGTTTACAACAACCCAAAATACATATATGCTAGACGTATGACCCATATATAAAACTGTACATATATGTTCTTAATATACGTATGACCCATATATAAAACTGTACATATATGTTCTTAATATACGTATGACCCATATATAAAACTGTATATATATGTTCTTAATATACGTATGACCCATATATAAAACTGTACATATATGTTCTTAATATACGTATGACCCATATATAAAACTGTATATATATGTTCTTAATATACGTATGACCCATATATAAAACTGTATATATATGTTCTTAATATACGTATGACCCATATATAAAACTATACATATATGTTCTTACTATACGTATGACCCATATATAAAACTGTATATATATGTTCTTAATATACGTATGACCCATATATAAAACTATACATATTTAACTTATTTACTTCGTAATATAGTTAACTTAACTCCTGAAGGTTTACGAGCGAAGTAACAACCTTTCCTTGTTTTTCTACCATTTATCAGTTATCAGTTAACATCTGATTACATACAGGTTCACACACACAACATTACACGTATACAACGTTACATACATATTAACGTAATGATATAACTAAATATTCATTTATATATATATATATATATATATATATATATATATATATATATATATATAGTGAGCCAGTACTTCAGTGGCTGTCAAGTGTCATTGCTTTAGCCCAGGTCGGTGTCTTATCTTTGTGCTTCACCCACAATCATCTCACACATAACACGTGACTCACGTGACCATATATTCTCCTGTGGTGAACACTACGCGCAAATACACATTATCTCAACGAACCCGTTACGATTCTATATAGGCCAAGTACTGTAGGGTTCAATCATGCTGGCGAACTAGTCTATTACAGCTTGTAGTGCAGCCAGATGACATTTATATATATACATCAACTTACATAAAAACTGCACAATCCAAATTGCAACAGTGACATCAATAGTTTAGAATGATGAACATCTATCTAATGTCAGAAATTCTTAAGAAAATGGAGAATGTTCAAATATTTAGTTCAAATAACGTTCATATTGAGACAATCCGATATATCATATATAATGTTATGATATATTCTTTATAACTGAACACTGGCCATTACATTACAACACTGAGTACAAGGCATTACATTACAACTATCTATGTTATTTTGTTGTTGAGGAATCGGTAAATATTCGCATCTTTACCTGAGCAATATCATTATCTACTTTGTGAATATTCGTTGAATAATAATTCTAATATAACATTAACCAGCCTAGCAAATGACTGGTCCAGCCCTTCTAGAATACAGAAGCTTATTGCAAAATAACTTTATATATATATATATATATATATATATATATATATATATATATATATATATATATATATAATTTTTCTTTTTTTTTTTTTTTTGCTTTGTCGCTGTCTCCCGCGTTTGCGAGGTGGCGCAAGGAAACAGACGAAAGAAATGGCCCAACCCACCCCCATACACATGTATATACATACGTCCACACACGCAAATATACATACCTACACAGCTTTCCATGGTTTTATATATATATATATATATATATATATATATATATATATATATATATATATATATATATATATATGTAAAAGATCAGCAACTACGTGTGACAAGAACATATATATATCCTAATGAACACGAATCCTCGAAAATAATCTTATTGAAAATCAAAATTATATTAGAATTAAGACAAATACATCACCAAAATTGAAAAAGGATTTATAGATAAATTCCATCTATTTATTACGTTATTATTTATCGAGTTCTGAATGATCTTGACCCCTCGCTCTGAGTATGATTATTTCAAGACAATATTACTCTTCTCAAAACTGTGTCTTGATAACAATAATAATAATCAACACTTAAGGCAAGTTTTGAGTCGTTATCATGTGAAATTCTCCTTTCAATATAAATCATATCTATAAACATTATTCTTTATTACCGTAGCAATAAACAACCATAACAAAATTATCAAATCTCAAAAAAACGCGGCGCAAAAGAAAATAAAAAATACAACGAATCCAGAAAATGTCGTCAATTTTTGAGATCCAAGCGTTGAACCTTCCCTCCGTTTTCGTCAACTCATTAGAAAAGCTTCTAGAAAATGTGAAGAATGACGTGGGTATTTGTCACAGCTTTACCTGCTGGCGTCCCGAAGAGGAGGAGGAGGAGGAAGAGGAGGCGAGTGGTGATTCAATCAGACTCAAGTTCGACAACATCAGAGCTGGCACGGTCACCAAGCTAACTTAATTTGCATGTATTTCATAGTCAATAAAAAGGTTTGATCTGGTCAGATGTGTGTGTGTGTGTGTGTGTGTGTGTGTGTGTGTGTGTGTGAGGTGATCTGTGTGTATGTATATGTATATGAATGGACTCAATCTTCGCAAGAGAATATCATACGTGTGTACATATACATGTATGTGAGGGGGTTAGTTTATGTATGCATAGGCGCGAGGGTTTGTATATGTTCATACAGAGTTATGGACTAGTATTGAGGAATATATATATATATATATATATATATATATATATATATATATATATATATATATATATATATATAAAGTGTGTGTGTGTGTAAATGGATACAAGACATACATAATGTGTATACATGAGAAGATCTACACTACGAAGGGTTGTAGACCAATATACATTATACACACTCGTCTGTGTGAGATACGTACAACAGATCTGTGTAAACACTGTAAAAAATGCAGCTTCCTCAGGTTTTTACGTTTGAACAACCGTGAATATCTTGAATATACATTTTTCATCTGCTCAGCGTTCATCACTAATACATTTAACACCAATTTCACTCCATAGTAGAGACATATAACACCACATGTACGTCTAATATACATCAAACTAACTAAAGACGCGAGCGATCTATCTGAAATCAGTGCTTAACAACCGGGGCCTCTGGCGTATATATATATATATATATATATATATATATATATATATATATATATATATATATATATATATATATATATATATGTAAAGGATTGACGTGAGAATCGTTGTGAAAATATATATTAAATTCTCGGTCGACCATTGGGCAGCGGGTGGGTGGGTGGGCAGCGGGTGGGTGGGTGGGCAGCGGGTGGGTGGGTGGGTGGGTTCTGGGTGGGTGGGTGGGTGGTGGGTTGCCAGATGCCGCCACCATAAGTTATTCAGGCAGTAGCTGGCCATAACAGCTCTGATGATCTTTATTGACAGCTCCTTCAGCGATACCACACACACACACACACACACACACACACACACACACACACACACTTCCCGGACACCTTAACCATCACATCGTCTCCAGTGGTCACCCACACACAAGGCTTAATGACCATGCTAACGACGTATGGCAGTTACCCCCCCACACCCTCCCCCAGTGACGTTCGTAACGGTCAACGGGATTCGAACGTCGAGCTTCCGTCGTCCTGGGGAGGTGTGTGTGGGTAGGCTGAGCCCAGGCGCTGGCAACACTGCCGCCGGAAGTCGCGCCCTCTCAGGTTCCAAAGCTAAAGTGTCACAGAGACGAAATTGGTCATGATTTATTAGTGATGCTGACCCTTAGCCGCCGTGGAGGGCGCCGTCGTCCACGCTTATTGAATCAGACATATGATATCGCCAGGGGCGGGGGGGGCAGTGGCGCTACTTAAAACGTGGGAGAGACAGAGAGCGAGCGAGGGAGGAGTGGGGGCAAAAATGGGTTTGCAGCGCTGTGTCTTCGTAGTGACCAGCACGACCCCGGCTACAGTCGTAAGGTCGTCCATGATGACCTCTTAACGACCATACGTAACGACCGTTTGACACATGGCTCTGGTAACAGACGTACTGGATTACACATTATAATTATAATTATTATCATTATAATTATTTATGTTAACTGAGACGGCATGGGCAACTGACACCCTAATCAAGGCCATCCCATTAAAGCTATATATATATATATATATATATATATATATATATATATATATATATAAATCACTGGCTAGGGCCAGGTAACCATTTTATCGACCAACCCCTAGGATGTGGATGAACAGCTGGGTTGACTGTGGACCGACTGCCACAACCAGGATGCGAACCTATGCGCTCGACCCTGAGCAGCGGCCCGTGGATGCGTCACGGTCATTATGATAATAATAATAATAAATTTGTATTATCATTATCATCAATTAACATCAGGACGGGTTTAATGAGGCCCTGCAACCTGGAAGGTGCACTTCGCGCTGATGCAGGGTAAGGCGGGCGCTGTTAGGACGGGAAGGTCCTTGGCGCGACGTTGTGCTTTTTTTTTCCCCTCCCGTCCATTGACGCCCTGACGGTCTGCCTGGAGGTAAACAGTAGCAAGACGGGGAACCGAGACAGACGACACAGACAGAAGGAGGGCACCGCTAGTGATGCGTCGCAGACGGGCGGGAGAGACGGTGTGTGGACGGGGCCGTGGCTGAGGCATGAGTGACGGTGGTGGCTGGGCGTCGCTACACTACTCATTATCTTCCTCATTATCACCCCCTGCTCCACCTCCCCCAGGTGACCTCACGAGATGAGGAAGGCAGAGCCAAGCGGGGGCCAGCTGGACACCGGGGCAGGCGGGACCTGGGGGAGACTAGGGGAGAGGAACGTGGACGGGTGTGGACACCGTCGCTGGACGGGTGTGGACGCCGTCGCTGGACGGGCGGTGGAACGTGGACGAGTGTAGACGCCGTCGCTGGACGGGTGTGGACGCTGTCGCTGGACGGGTGTGGACGCCGTCGCTGGACGGGTGTGGACACCGTCGCTGGACGGGTGTAGACGTCGTCGCTGGACGGGTGGTGGACGTATTCGCTGGACGGGTGTGGACGCCGTCGCTGGACGGGTGTGGACACCGTCGCTGGACGGGGGTGGACGCCGTCGCTAGACGGGGGTGGACGCCGTCGCTGGACGGGTGTGGACGCCGTCGCTGGACGGGACGGGTGGTGGACGCCGTCGCTGGACGGGTGTACACGCCGTCGCTGGACGGGTGTGGACACCGTCGCTGGACGGGACGGGTGTGGACGCCGTCGCTGGACGGGTGTACACGCCGTCGCTGGACGGGTGTGGACACCGTCGCTGGACGGGTGTCGACGCCGTCGCTGGACGGGTGGTGGACGTACGAACGTGGACAGCAGGGGGTCGAGGACGACTGAACGTCCACAATGTGAGACTCGTCCGTCAGTCTCTCTCCCTCAGGCGATCCCTGGGCGTCGGCAGGTCAGTGGGTGGCAGGAAAATGGACTGCCGGTAACTGAGAGGGTCACAACAACAACAACAACAACAACAACAACAACAACAACAACCAGTGCTTTACTGGGTAAGGTGGGTAAGGTGAACCATCCCAGGGGCACTGAGCTACTGAAGGCGGAGAAGGAGTCCTGGAGCCTCGATGCTGGTCAATACGAAGGTCGGAGGTGAGTCAGCACAGCGAGGGCATCTAGCCAGGAGTTCACACGTCAGGGGTCACGTGCGGGACTTCTACTGACGAAGGAAACGCCCTAAAGGCGGGCGGCTCCACTCCTGCATTCACGTGGCCAAGACTTTCAGGTACCGGAGTGGCGCACTTGTGGTCTACCGGGAGTTAACTACCTAACTGCCCTATTGCGTTGTTTGGTTTAGTTTTGTACAGGTTGTTCCACGTCTCGTGCGACCAGGGAATTGCCCCGGTGCCTTGGGGACATAAAGGACAGAAAGGTCAGGTGAAGAAGGCGATGTGGGAGGAGGAGGAGGAGGTACTGATCCCAGAGGGATCCAGAGACGTCGTAGCCGAGTGTGGCCAGCTGTGACCTCCCTCCAGGCTGCTGGACTGAGGTCAGGCATGTCCGTAAGAGCGGCTCGCCTCATGATGGAAAAGGTCAGGTCATGTGTGTGATAGAATCATTACAGCGGCAGCATCGGACCAGCCACCGCCGAGCGTGTGGTATTGGATGACACGCTGTGATGGTGTGGCTGCAGGTTGGGTCACCCAGCTCATGTCTGTGGGAGGGAGTAGGTCAGGTGAGGTCACCTGCCATCACGTGGTGTGGTCGCCGTCAGTAAGGTGGCGCCCGGAGGAGCGACAGTGAGTCGCTGGCAAGCTTATATCCCACGGCAGACGAGCGTCCTCACACGGCAGACCAGCGACCTCACACGGCAGACCAGCGTCCTCACACGGCAGACCAGCGACCTCACACGGCAGACCAGCGACCTCACACGGCAGACCAGCGTCCTAACACGGCAGACCAGCGTCCTCACACGGAAGAAGCAGTTCCTTGAGCCAAGTAGGAAGTAAGGGACGACCCAAACACCCCTACATAACTATGACAAACAACCCTTAACAGTCCATGACCCAGTGTGCCCTAATTGGCCCTAAACGAACGGGAAGGGAACACCAGATGCAACATGATACGACAGCATCTCTGTACAGTTGTCACACGCGAACTACTCAGACGAACTCTAACTTAGCGAGCCTACAGTCCCTATATATATATACATAGGGCCCTAGGAACCCTCGTGTACAGAGCCCTAAGAACCCTAATGTACAGGGCCCTATATAAGCCTTCGTGTGGTATACAGGGGCAGGTTTCCAAGGCGTGCATCGTGCCTGCCTGAGAATGGGCTGGCTGGCTCCCCCAAGCCGCAAACCGACTCAGAACTGATATGAAGACTTAAGTGCCAATATTTGTGGAGCAAACATTCTCGATCAACAAGTCATTAATGTGGCAGCTGTGTTGACTCGTCTGTTTTCAGTAAATCAATATTGCTTGACGATTCATGATAGATTTTGTTTTGAACGGCCTGAACGTCGTACATGTGTGTGTGTGGCTCCGCTGAACTGTTCACACGAGATGAAATATGTTCACCCAGGCATTACCATCAGGGCCTGGCCATGTTCACACTCGGTGGCGAGACACGACGTCCATTTCTCGTGTAGAATCTTGGTAAGTGTGAGTTGTGAGGGTAAATAAGACGATGAGGGAATGAGATTCGCCATGATTTCGTAGCTGGAGATCTTTACCCACTGGAGACCTTCCTCCATCAAGACATGTTACATGTTTGGCTCAGTGTTTGGTGCACGTGTGGCCTCTTACAGGTAGAGTATATATCACACACATTCCTCACTCTCCTTCAGTAAACTTGTGTAAATACGTAACTGTAATCAACAAATTGCAGTGACTTATGTTTACTTATTTCTAATGACTGATCTCTACTGTCCTGGGAATTTTGTGTTCCTGTGTTTGTAATTACCTATTTGTCCAATGTGGGAGTGAGGTCTCCACTGGTGTGGCCACATCGTGTGAACGTTCCCGACCATCATGCAACATCGTCCACCTCTGTGTTGCTTTCTATGTTTACTTGTAATGAACTCAATTTGTTCCACTCATTCATCATTCTTCTTCTCTTCAACTACTTATATATACATCTTTATTAACAAGTTTCTTACTTAATTTCTAGTTATGTCCTGTGTTCGCTCCGTGCTTGTGAAGTTCTAAGAACTGTTTCTACGTCATCAAGTTGGTGTGAAAACTTACATTTTGTGATGGGGTCATCTCTCACTCTTTTCTTTTCCATAATTGGTAAATTGAACATCTTTAACCTTTCCGTGTTACTCACGTGTCTTGATTCCGGTTCCATCTTCATTTCCCTTCCTTTGAATCCTCTTTATTAGTTCTTTGTGTTCCTTTAAGTGCGATGACCAAACGTTGCATAACTTAACATTGGCCTTATGTAGGATGTGAACATTTTGCTGAACATTTCCTTATCCAGGAACGTGAATGTAGTAGAAATATCTACCAGTAGACAGTGGGTCTCCTTGACTGGTCTGATGTGGGACTCTGGCCACAGGTGATGGACCGTGTCTTCTCCCACGTCCCTCTCATGACACACATCCCTGATGATTATGTCTTGTTAATAAGGTAATCATATAGAGGAAGTGTCTCCCTGTCTCCCATTCTCATTAATGAAGTTCTTCATCACATCAAACGAAATGTTCAGTTTGCCTTCGTTCACCACTTATCTCATGGCGAGGGTATCATCAGCAAACATGTTCAGGCAGCAGTCCAATCTTCCTGCCAAGATATTCACGAAGATTAGTTCTACCAAGATATTCACGAAGATTAGGGTGACGAATCATCATGTGGAAGATATTGGCTTCCACTGATATTACAATGTACCACATGATGAAGGCCTATTCCTGCCTGTGTACACGTATATACGACGTGTCAACAATTGGTCGTTATAAGACGATGGTTCAACACACTGATGATTACTACCACGACCTTAACAACACCATAGGGTGATTAACTTTTATGGGATGAATGACACTTACATAAGTGACCTGGTTATGTGCTAAATGACACTTTTGTAAGTGACCTGGTTATGTGATAATGACATAAATATAAATGATCTGGTTGTGAGAGGAATGACACTTTTATAAGTGGTTATGTGATGAATGACACTTATATAAGTGGTGTTGTCAGTATGATATGAACCCATGTACGGATGATAAACCTCAGTGTGATGATGATGTAATACTGTCAGTGTATGATCACCTGTGAGTATGATAACACAGTGTGACCTGGTCCTGGCCGGCCTGTCAACGTGTCATGGTCAACAATGCTAACATCAACACCACGAAGGTATGATACCTAACCCTATATTGAACAATTAAACCCTTTAAGTATGATAGATTTTCCTCAAGTATGATAATTCGAAGCATTTCAGCATACACACCTGAGTATGTCAGCATACCCATCTGGGTATGTTAGCATACACACCTGAGTATGTCAGCATACCCAACTGGGTATGTCAGCATACACACCGGAGTATGATAACCCTTCAAGTACAATGATGGTAACCACGTCAAGTTCCTTGTAATTTACGTGGTATAAATTCCACACCCGCGCTGCTCCTCCCCTGATCTTAGTAACATAACCACGTCAATATACTATAACCACGTCAATATAATCTATCCACGTCAATATAATCAGTTCACTATAATTACTTCATTATAACTAACCACGTCAATATGATATGATCAATTCACTATGATCTAACCACGTCAATATAACACTTCAGTATAACTTAACCACGTCAATATAACACTTCAGTATAACTTAACCACGTCAAAATAACACTTCAGTATAACAACCACGTCAATATAACACTTCAGTATAACTTAACCACGTCAATATAACACTTCAGCATAACTTAACCACGTCAATATAACACTTCAGCATAACTTAACCACGTCAATATAACACTTCAATATTACTTAACCACGTCAATATAACACTTCAGTATAACTTAACCACGTCAATATAATATAATCAATTCTATATACTCTACCCACGTCATAATTATCTAATCAAGTAATTATAATGTAACCATATCAATGTAAATCACGTAAGTATGATTTACCCACTTCAATATAATCTAACAACATCATTATCATATAACCACGTCAATATAATTCAACCCCGTCAATATGGTATATAAACGTCAATATAACCCAACCAATATAATATATCCACGTCAACATAATATAACCCCGTCAATATAATATATCCACCACGATATAATCTAACCCCGTCAATATAATCTAACCACATCAATACAATCTAACCAAGTCAATAGAATCTAACCACGTCATCATGATTTAACCACGTCAATATAATGTAACCACGTCAATATAATGTAACCACGTCAATATGATTATCACCGTACATGTGGCGATTATCACCGTACATGTGGCGATTATCACCGTACATGTGGCGATTATCACCGTACATGTGGCGATTATCACCGTACATGTGGCGATTATCACCGTACATGTGGCGATTATCACCGTACATGTGGCGATTATCACCGTACATGTGGCGATTATCACCGTACATGTAGCGATTATCTCCGTACATGTGCCCATTATCCCCGTACATGTGGCGATTATCACCGTACATGTGGCGATTATCACCGTACATGTGGCGATTATCACCGTACATGTGGCGATTATCACCGTACATGTGGCGATTATCACCGTACATGTGGCGATTATCACCGTACATGTGGCGATTATCACCGTACATGTGGCGATTATCACCGTACATGTGGCGATTATCACCGTACATGTGGCGATTATCACCGTACATGTGGCGATTATCACCGTACATGTGGCGATTATCACCGTACATGTGGCGATTATCACCGTACATGTGGCGATTATCACCGTACATGTGGCGATTATCACCGTACATGTAGCGATTATCTCCGTACATGTGGAGATTATCACCGTACATGTGGCGATTATCACCGTACATGTGGCGATTATCACCGTACATGTGGCGATTATCACCGTACATGTGGCGATTATCACCGTACATGTGGCGATTATCACCGTACATGTGGCGATTATCACCGTACATGTAGCGATTATCTCCGTACATGTGGAGATTATCACCGTACATGTGGCGATTATCACCGTACATGTAGCGATTATCTCCGTACATGTGCCCATTATCCCGTACATGTGGGGATTATCACCGTACATGTGGCGATTATCACCGTACATGTGGCGATTATCACCGTACATGTGGCGATTATCACCGTACATGTGGCGATTATCACCGTACATGTAGCGATTATCTCCGTACATGTGGAGATTATCACCGTACATGTAGCGATTATCTCCGTACATGTGGAGATTATCACCGTACATGTAGCGATTATCTCCGTACATGTGCCCATTATCCCGTACATGTGGGGATTATCACCGTACATGTAGCGATTATCTCCGTACATGTGGAGATTATCACCGTACATGAGGGAATTATCTCCGTACATGTGGAGATTATCACCGTACATGTAGCGATTATCTCCGTACATGTGGCGATTATCACCGTACATGTGGCGATTATCACCGTACATGTGGCGATTATCACCGTACATGTGGCGATTATCACCGTACATGTGGCGATTATCACCGTACATGTGGCGATTATCACCGTACATGTGGCGATTATCACCGTACATGTAGCGATTATCTCCGTACATGTGCCCATTATCCCGTACATGTGGGGATTATCACCGTACATGTGGCGATTATCACCGTACATGTGGCGATTATCACCGTACATGTGGCGATTATCACCGTACATGTGGCGATTATCACCGTACATGTGGGGATTATCACCGTACATGTGGCGATTATCACCGTACATGTAGCGATTATCTCCGTACATGTGGAGATTATCACCGTACATGTGGCGATTATCACCGTACATGAGGGAATTATCTCCGTACATGTGGAGATTATCACCGTACATGTGGCGATTATCACCGTACATGTGGCGATTATCACCGTACATGTGGCGATTATCACCGTACATGAGGGAATTATCTCCGTACATGTGCCCATTATCCCGTACATGTGGGGATTATCACCGTACATGTGGCGATTATCACCGTACATGTAGCGATTATCTCCGTACATGTGGAGATTATCACCGTACATGTAGCGATTATCTCCGTACATGTGGAGATTATCACCGTACATGAGGGAATTATCTCCGTACATGTGGAGATTATCACCGTACATGTAGCGATTATCTCCGTACATGTGGCGATTATCACCGTACATGAGGGAATTATCTCCGTACATGTGCCCATTATCCCGTACATGTGGGGATTATCACCGTACATGTGGCGATTATCACCGTACATGAGGGAATTATCTCCGTACATGTGCCCATTATCCCGTACATGTGGGGATTATCACCGTACATGTAGCGATTATCTCCGTACATGTGGAGATTATCACCGTACATGAGGGAATTATCTCCGTACATGTGGAGATTATCACCGTACATGTAGCGATTATCTCCGTACATGTGGAGATTATCACCGTACATGTGGCGATTATCACCGTACATGAGGGAATTATCTCCGTACATGTGGAGATTATCACCGTACATGTGGCGATTATCACCGTACATGAGGGAATTATCTCCGTACATGTGGCGATTATCAAAGTACATGTAGGGATTATCACCGTACATGAGGGAATTATCTCCGTACATGTGGAGATTATCACCGTACATGAGGGAATTATCTCCGTACATGTGGAGATTATCACCGTACATGAGGGAATTATCTCCGTACATGTGGAGATTATCACCGTACATGAGGGAATTATCTCCGTACATGTGGAGATTATCACCGTACATGTGGCGATTATCACCGTACATGAGGGAATTATCTCCGTACATGTGGAGATTATCACCGTACATGAGGGAATTATCTCCGTACATGTGGAGATTATCACCGTACATGTAGCGATTATCTCCGTACATGTGGAGATTATCACCGTACATGTAGCGATTATCTCCGTACATGTGCCCATTATCCCCGTACATGTGGGGATTATCTTCATACATGTGGCGATTATCAAAGTACATGTAGGGATTATCACCGTACATGTAGCGATTATCTCCGTACATGTGCCCATTATCCCCGTACATGTGGGGATTATCTTCATACATGTGGCGATTATCAAAGTACATGTAGGGATTATCACCGTACATGTAGCGACTATCTCGGTACATGTGGGGATTATCACCGTACATGAGGGAATTATCTCCGTACATGAGGGGATTATCACCGTACATGTAGCGATTATCTCCGTACATGTGGAGATTATCACCGTACATGTGGCGATTATCACCGTACATGTGGCGATTATCACCGTACATGTAGCGATTATCACCGCACAGGTACCTGATAATACCATAATTACCTGGAGTAATCAAGACATCAGATGTGGCTAACATGTGACCGAGGAACATGACAACATATGTTGATCATCTCATCCACATCAAATGATTCATCTAATTCTAATTTACGTGAGACAAGTTACCTAAATTATCATCTAAAACAGATGAATTGTTTGGACTTCAATCTACGGCCGATAGATGAATTAAGATTCTAATTCATACTCGATAGATAATATGGAATTTTCTTTTATGAAAAAAAAACTAATTAGATTTACATGTTATGAATAATCTGTATTCTAACTCACACGAAAAGGATTCTGTAAATCATAATTTACAATTTAAGTATCACAGGAAGGATAGCATGGATCATATTTACACCAACTGGATCTTTTTACATTCATATTTACACCAGATGTGATCTCGCATCTCCACAGAACTACCTCATATTTATCTACACTAAATAATTTAAATGATCTTCACCACAGATGAATCATCATGATTTTCATTTTCGTCTGATATAAAGATTTTTTTCAGTTGCAATATTTTACTGTTTGTACAAACTTTATTCTAATTGACAAAAAAGATTCGATACATTTACATAAACATCAAAGAATGCTTTACAATCGCTTTTGAAATACACATGAAATATCTAAATCATAATTTACACTAAGAACATATTTTTTTTCTAATTTGATTTACACCCAGATATTTTTTTTCGGATTTTGATTTACACAGAACAGATGATGTGGATATCATTCTACACCAGATGGTTCTCAGGGAAGTGATTAACATATGATACATCTTTTTATATCATGTTGAATGTTGCAGTGAGGAAGACACACAAGTCCACATCAGGGCCGAGCCTCAACTGATATACAGACACGATTATGAAGGAGAAACACAGACACAAGGGAAAGCATTTACGAATTCTGGAAGAAGTTAAACGAACTGTCTTATAAAATGTGTGCCAGGTCATAGTTACTGGGAAAGATATGAGATGGTAGAGAGTTCCAAAGCTTCGACGTGTAGGGAAAGAAGCAGGTATCAAAACGGCCCACCCTTAAGTTACTGACGGCCACACAATAATCATGTGACGCAGCAGCTTGCCCAGTATTGCGTGGTCTAGCTTGGTGGGGGGGCACAAAAGCAGCCAGCTCTCGGGAGCATAAACCAAAGTAATACCTACAGAAGAGGGAAGGTGAACCAACATTGCGGCGTAGGGCAAGGGGGTCAAGTTTGGAAGTTAGCCTGGGACAGTTCATAAGTCGGGCCGCTTTCGACTTAACTGTGTCAAGGAAGGATACAGAGCTAGAAGCAATCCAAATGTGAGAGCAGTACTCCATACAAGGACGTATCAATCCTTAGTATAAACGGAGCAACTGTTCATAAGAGAAGTTTCGATATGTAAACAGAACATCCAGTTTGTTAAGTGGCAAACGTAGCTATTCCTGTAATATAGGGAAGAGTCGATGTTACAGTAATACCAAGTATGTTCATTGGGTCAAGAGGTGGGTTACAGAACCATCAAAGGAAAGACGAAAGTTGTGAGGAGTTTTCGACAGAGAGATGGGTGGAAATTGGGTCTTGGAGGCATCAAACTAAACTAGATTTTGTCTACCTCACCAAGATATCCTGCCCAAGTTTACTGAGGAAGCTGTGTGAAGACGAGATGCAGGTCGAGTGAGAGAAGGAGCAGAATTGAAGGAAGTGGGTGAATGCAGTGTTGAGTCGTTAGCGTATGAGTGAACTGGATTATCTCTGGAGAGGAAATCGTTAAAAAAAAAAAAAAGGTAGGGGGCAAGATAGAACCTTGAAGAACACTGCTGTTGATGGAGAAGAGTTGAGAGGCTGATCCATCAACAACCACAGAGATAGATCGGCCAGAGAGGAAGCTAGATATGAAGGAGCAAAGTGAGGGAGGTAAGCCAAAAGAGGGAAGCTTAGGGATGAGACCCAGATGCCACACCGTCAAAAGCTTTGGATATGTCACATGACTCCACAAAATCTTTCAGGGATGATGACCAGGCATGAGCAAGATAAGATCAGAATATCACCAGAGGATCTCGCCTTATGGAAGCCATGCTAGTGATCAGAGAGAAGCTGTGATTTTCGATGTGCCTAAGCATATGGGAGTTGAGGAGGAATTCAAACACTGGAAATGGCAGATGTCAAAGAAACAGGACGATAGTTAGAGGGGTCAGAACGATCACCCTTCTTGGAGATGGGGTGTATCAATGCATGCTTCCAAGGAGAAGGAAAAGTTTTGGTTTTTAAACAGAAATGGAACAGACGAGTAAACACAAGTGCAAGTTCAGAGGAACACGCTTTCAGTACACGGAGATGGACGCCATCAGGACCATAAGCCTTGCTTGTGTCCAGAGAAAGAAGCGCTTTTCGAACAGTCCGAAAAGTGACTACAGGAAGAGGCATAAGATTAGTAAGAGGAGCATCACGAAGTGAAGGAATGTTGAGAGTCATCCAAGGTGAAGTTAGAGGAGAAACGGAAACCAAAGAGAGTTGCTTTATCTACAGGAGACGCGACTATAGTAACGTCAGAACGGAAAAGTGAAGGAAAGGCAGAGCGACAGAAGCTGTTAGAGATACCCTTAGCTAAAGATGAGAAAGATCTATCAGTGGATGACGAGGAGAGGTTATCACAATTCCTATGAATAAAGAAACACTTCACCTCACGGATAACGTGCTTGCAGCGATTACGGGCAGTGATAAAAGCTGAATGGGAGTCAGAAGGAGAGTTTTTCCAGGCCATATATGCCTGATCCCTTGCCTGATTGGCCTCATAACAGGAACGGTTGAACAATGGACTGGATGAAGAGGTCGTCTTGGAGGAAGACGGCATGAATGCTTCCATGCAAAAATAACCTCAGCTATGCGTCTGACGGAGACAGAAGTATCACCACGTAAGAGACAAGTGATTCACCCAAGGAAAGTCAGAAAAGAAGTTACGTTAGTTATTCCAGTCAGCTTTGTTCAGGTACCAGTATTTCCGTTTAGAAGGGACTGCTGGAGTGGGAGGTGTCGTTAGTGAGAGCGTGACTAGACGAACCAACTGGGGGCGAGATCGTAACAGCAGGATGGACAAGAGGTGAACAACAAATCCAGAATAGCATGAGGGAGGTCACAGTGCTCAGATACATGGGTAAGAGGGGAGATAATTTGCTCTAAATCATTGAGAATGGAGAACGTGAGGGTTTCAATCCATCTACCATCCGTATGGGAGGCATTCAACCTTACCCTATGGTGAACGTTGACATGTCCGAGGTAGAGGATCTCGACTTGTGGATGTGATTCAGGATGTTACACTTTCATGGCGGGAGTTTAGAATTATACCAAATGGAAATTATGAATTTTAATCTAAACCAAATATATTCATCTGCGTCATTGCCTTCAACAACAGGTAATTTGGAAGTGAATCACACTAAATATATTACACTACATAGTTTATATTAGATATAAATTACACTATATAAATTACACCATGCAGATAAAGGGACATAGATTCAACTACATAAATCATACTAGATGAATTTCACTTGTATAGATGACACTAGATAGATTGCATCACATGAATTACACTACACAGATAACACTAAATAGATCACATAAGACAGAGTAAAGTAAATAGATTATACGAGATGAATTACACCATACAAATCACTATAGAAAAATTACACTTGAAAGATTACATTAGATAGATTACAATACATAGATTATACTAGATATATCACACTGTATATATTACACTAGATAAATTACACTGTATAATTACACTAAATAAATTACACTACATAAATTACACTGTATAGAATACACAGATAAATTACACTGTATAAATCACACTACATAAATTACACTGTATAGAATACACAGATAAATTACACTGTATAGATTACACTACATAAATTACACTGTATAGAATACACAGATAAATTACACTGTATAATTACACTAGATAAATTACACTGTATAGAATACACAGATAAATTACACTGTATAATTACACTAGATAAATTACACTATATAGAATACACAGATAAATTACACTGTATAAATCACACTACATAAATTACACTGTATAGAATACACAGATAAATTACACTGTATAGATTACACTACATAAATTACACTGTATAGAATACACAGATAAATTACACTGTATAATTACACTAGATAAATTACACTGTATAGATTACACTAGATAAATTACACTGTATAATTACACTAGATAAATTACACTATATAGAATACACAGATAAATTACACTGTATAGAATACACGGATAAATTACATTGTATAATTACACTAGATAAATTACACTGTATAGATTACACTAGATAAATTACACTGTATAATTACACTAGATAAATTACACTATATAGAATACACAGATAAATTACACTATAGAATACACGGATAAATTACACTGTATAATTACACTAGATAAATTACACTGTATAGATTACACTAGATAAATTACACTGTATAATTACACTAGATAAATTACACTATAGATTACACTAGATAAATTACACTGTATAGATTACACTAGATAAATTACACTGTATAATTACACTAGATAAATTACACTATATAGAATACACAGATAAATTACACTGTATAGAATACACGGATAAATTACACTGTATAATTACACTAGATAAATTACACTGTATAGATTACACTAGATAAATTACACTATAGATTACACTAGATAAATTACACTGTATAGATTACACTAGATAAATTACACTGTATAGATTACACTAGATAAATTACACTGTATAGATTACACTAGATAGATTACATTAAAAATATTACATTAGATAGACTCCTCTGGACAGATTGTTCTAGAGAGATTACTCAGGATAACTTAGATATATTATACTAGATAAACTACATTATAAAGATCACATTACATATATCACAATCGATATATGCACTGTATTTCTAACGAATAAAGTTCAACAAAACAACATTATTTTTCTCTGAACTTGTACAGAAGTTTGTGATGATGACTTCCAATAAAATAACAACAGATATGGTGAACTGGGCTCGTTGTTAATTACCTTAAGGGTAAATAATTATAACCAGACGCTTAATGTTAACAATTTTCAACGATTACGATTAAGATAATCATCACAAACACCAAATATCAGTGTAACAATTTATCTTTTTTTCTCACATCACAGATCCGCTCAGAAGGCCATCAACAGCCAAGGTTTATATAACTCATGAAAATGACTGAACAATCAGTGAGATAATGAGAGATAAGTTATCTATGAAGATGTGGACAACATGCCTTATAGAAAAGGTCAGGTGGTAGATGTTTGGAAACACATGGAAATGACAGATGACATGAGACCTGATGGTCTATGACCAGTTCATCTACAGAGAAAAACAAAATATTGGTAGAAATAGGATGGCGAAGCATGATGCACCACCGCTTCCACCTCTCCCTCTGGCTCAACTACCGGAAGGGGAAAAAAATGAGAAAATATCACATGGTATAGTGGTAAGATACTGCCATGGAAATTCTATAGGAAAGTGTGGACTGAAAAATGTCCCATGGAATAGTTTGACGACATCTGTTGATAGAGTCCAAGAAAACATTATTAATGATAATGATGTTTTCTTAATGATGATGGATGTCAGGGAAGGATTCATCCACCTTAGAACTGGATGTACTTAAAGACTCTGTAACTCATTCCTTATAGAAAGTTCCTTCTAAAACTTCATCACTCGATACACGAAACAACTTCGTCCACACTGCTGCCACATCTTCCATTTACCTTCACACCATTTCTCATGATCACTTAGACTCAAAGGTGAAGATAATTTTACCATGATATTGAAATCGTTTCTGTATTCAACACTTTGATCATGTCCCCCTCGGCGATGTCTGCCCTTATTTTGTGAGAGAGAATTTCTTAAAGTCTTTCTTCAAAATGTTCATTTCCCAGTGAAGGAAACAATTGGTGTCTTACTCTCTGATCAGGTTTGGTCACCAGAACTGGACGGAGTAGTGAACATTGAGCAGAGCATCGTATCCTATGTTTTGTGGTCTATATTTCTAGCAACGCTACCGAACACCTTATTGGCTTTATTCTGTGGTACTGTTTACTACATTGAAGGTTATTACTGACCCTTAACCTGTCGTCCAGATTCTTCTTTAATTTGAAGTTTACTAATCATTTCATATTCACGAATTATATTTCTGGTGACAAAATGGTTCATCAATTTGTCTTTGTCTACATTGCAATATATCCGCTACACCGAGAACAGTCATTCTATTTAGCAGTCTTGTAATGTGGTACAGTTGGCTAAGACTTTACGGAAGTACAAGTACGTAGCATCAGAGGGTAATTAGGAGTACCAGTTATCATGTACATAACTAAGGAAAAAGTGAATAAGTAAAAAGTGGCAAAGTTTAGCAGTGTAAGGAAAGAAACAGACATCGCAACGGCCGGTTAAGAGAGATTAATCCCAACCAAAACTGACAAAGGCGAAGAAATAAACAGCAATATCTTTCCTTAGGATCAAAACAGACATATTAAGAACCGACAGCACATTCATAACTTACTGCTCGTAACATTTTAAAAAAAAATACCTAAACATTATCTTTCGTTGTTTGAATGTTTACCGTTATGTTGTGGGTGACATTCACCGCCCAGAGATTAAGTTAAAAACATTGGGAATTCATTCATAAAATACGAGGACAATGTGTATCGCTTCCTGACTTCAGACATGGTTTACACTTTACAACTCATACATGGCTGGCTGTGTGGAGCACGACATGACTCAGTGATCGTCCGACCAACTTATGAGTCAGTACAAGACTAAGAATATACCCACAAACAGGTTAAGGATAAACGATATATATATATATATATATATATATATATATATATATATATATATATATATATATATATACACACACAAACACACACACACACAGTTGGTGGTACCTGACACTACATGGTGTTCAAAAAAAGTTTCATGTCATCTGACAGATGGCCTTTGTTAGCCTGAAAATGACCTTCTAGGCCAACGTGCGACAGCTTAACCATTTCCCATATTCTGAAGTACCTAACTCAGGATCTAGGGCCACTAGGCACTACAGTTCGGTCGTTTCCCGCGTTTGCGTAGTGCCGCCAACAACAGAAGAAGAAATGGCCACATTCGTTCACACTCAGTCTCTAGCTGTCATGTGTAATGCACCGAAACCACAGCTCCCTTTCCACATCCAGGCCCCACAGACCTTTCCATGGTTCACTCCAGACGCTTCACATGCCCTGGTTCAGTCCACCGACAGTACGTCAACCCCGGTACATCATTTCGCTCCAATCACTCTATCCCTTGCACGCCTCTCATCCTCCTGCATGTTCAGGCCCAAATCATTCAAAATCTTTTTCACTCCATCCTTCCACCTCCAATTTGGTCTCCCGCTTCTCCATGTTCCCTCCAGTTCCGACACACATATCCTCTTTGTCAACCTTTCCTCACTCATTCTCTCCATATGTCCAAATCATTTAAGTACATCCTCTTCAACTCTATCAAAATACTCATTTTATTAATACACATCTCTCTTGCCCTTTCATTATCTATTCGATCAACCCACCTCATCCCACATGATGTCCTCAAACATTTCATTTCCAAAACATTCGCCCTCTTCTGTACATTCCCATCTATAGCCCAAGCCTCATATCCATACAGCACCGTTGGCATTACTAAACCATCAAACATACCCATCTTTGTTCTCACAGGAACAAAATCTCTTTCCACATATTCCTCAATACTCCCACGAACTTCACCCCCTCACCCACCCTATGAATCCAAGTCCATGGTGCCTTTCGTTCCAATTCAAAGTCACATCACAACACACCTGTCTCTCTCTCCAAGTGTTAACCCTAGTAACATTGTCTCTATTCACATATACTCTTCCCAAAACCATTGCATGCACTGTCTTCACCACGTTCATAAACGGATCAAACAGCCATGGTGCCATCACACATCCCAACTGCAAACTTCCCTTCACCTGGAACCACTCACCCTTCTCTCTGCTTACTCTTACACAAGCCTTAACTCTCTTGATAAAAACTCCTCCCTGCTTCCAATACCTTTCCTGCCACACCACATAGCCTTAAAACCTTCCACAAACCATCTCTATCAACCCTATCATATGCCTTCTCCAGATCCATAAAAAATCATCTGTTTATCTAAGTATTTCTCACATAGATTCTTCAAAGCAAACACCTGATCCGCACATCCTCTACACTTCTGAAACCACACTGCTCTTCCTCAATCTGATGCTCTGTACATGCCTTCATCCTCTCAATCAATACCCTCCCATACAACTTTCCAGGAATACTCAACAAACTTATGCCTCTGTAATTTGAACACTCACCCTAACCCCCTTTTCCTTTATATTATGGCACTATACAAGCATTTCACCAATCCTCAGGCACCCCACCATGATCCACACATACGCTGAAAATCCAAGCTAACCAATCAAATTCACATTCACCCTTTTTTTAATATATTCCACTGCAATACCATCCACTGCAGCCGTGTCACTACAATCATCTCACGCAAGGCTTTCACCACCTCGTCTCTTTTCACCAAACGATGTATATATATATATATATATATATATATATATATATATATATAGATATATATACACCATTTCCACACCCACCTTCTTCAGATACAGTATTAACAGTTCAAATGAATAAAAGGCTGCTTCATCAATTTACTAATACTATCAGGATCCTAAGCGAGTGATTCTCTCTCTCTCTCTCTCTCTCTCTCTCTCTCTCTCTCTCTCTCTCTCTCTCTCTCTCTCTCTCTCTCTCAATCCTTATTCAACAAGTCTATGCAACATCACCCATTCTATTTCCCCTCCAATCAAGTTATTAAGTGTTTTCATTATATCATTTTCTCCCACGCCCTTGTCTTTTCATCTTGTTTCTCTTTCCTACGTATGGAAGCTCCTCCACCGTGTTATCAGTCATTTATCTCTGTTATCTTCCATGTACGTGGGTGCGCTATGGCACTAAGGCCGTCATCGCTCGCATTACGCCAGAGCGGCACCTCCATCCCCACACACCACCCGTCGCTGACTCGGCCATTCAAATGTCTTATTCCATTTGCCTTCCTCCTCCTGCCTCCTCCTCCTGCCGTTGCAGGACGGGCGGCAGGAGGAGGAGGAGGAGGAGGGAGGGGAGTCATGTCCTCCATCTCGGGCCGCTATGCTCCCCAAAGTCCAGTGTGAAGTTTATGAATAATCGACCGTGATATCACGGCAGCAGACGTCTGACCCGCTGCCTTTCAAAACTGCGATGGTCATTTGACAGTCGACTTTGGTCCACCTGGGATTTGTTTCATGTCCGGACCGGCCGGGATAGATCATTATCTATCCCAACCCCAACCCATCCCACACACGAAGGGATAGGTCACCCCCCCCCCCCCCGGGAAGGGGGGAGACTAGCCATGGGGGGTGGATGATGATAATTGGGGGACGACGACGAGCTAACGAGCAGGAGATGTAAATGGGATGCGATACAAGGACAAGGATGACCCGATCCTATTTGCCGGATCCCCGTTGCTCACCCCGCGCCTCCCTCACCCCACGCCTCCCTCACCCCACGCCTCCCTCACCCCACGCCTCCCTCTGCTCACCCGTCAACTCCCCTCCCGCTCTCTCCCCCACCACTCGTACTGTCTCCCCCAGCTCAATCAGTGGCTATCATGGTCCTCAGTACTGCTTTAATATACATGATCTTCCAGCGAGCCAGTCCAGGGTACACCGTCCCCAGGCGAGCCAACCTGGGGAGGGCAGGGGGATGATGGGGAGCTGGGGGAAGGCCAGGAGGCTGGGGAGTCAACCTATAGAAGGGTACTGGGGGGAGAGGCCAGCCTGGGGGACGGGGGCGATAGTTAGGAGCGTAAGACACAGAACAACAAGAACAGGGTCGTCCCGTCCCCCTCCACGACGAGGCAAGGATAGACGGGTCGTCCCGTCCCCCTCCACGACGAGGCAAGGATAGACGGGTCGTCCCGTCCCCCTCCACGACGAGGCAAGGATAGACGGGTCGTCCCGTCCCCCTCCACGACGAGGCAAGGATAGACGGGTCGTCCCGTACCTCTCCACGACAAGGCAAGGATAGACGGGTCGTCCCGTACCTCTCCACGACGAGGCAAGGATAGACGGGTCGTCCCGTACCTCTCCACGACAAGGCAAGGATAGACGGGTCGTCCCGTACCTCTCCACGACGAGGCAAGGATAGACGGGTCGTCCCGTCCCTCTCCACGACAAGGCAAGGATAGACGGGTCGTCCCGTCCCCCTCCACGACGAGGCAAGGATAGACGGGTCGTCCCGTCCCTCTCCACGACGAGGCAAGGATAGACGGGTCGTCCCGTACCTCTCCACGACGAGGCAAGGATAGACTGGTCGTCCCGTCCACCTCCACGACGAGGCAAGGATAGACGGGTCGTCCCGTCCCCCTCCACGACGAGGCAAGGATAGACGGATCGTCCCGTCCCTCTCCACGACAAGGCAAAAGTGCTCGTGAACACTGGAGAACAAGAACAATATTCAGGGAGGCCTGATGCGTGGGGGGGGGAGGCTGGGGATCGAAGAACATCTGAACTAAAAAAGGACAGACCAGTTAAGAACAGGCCATGAACAACAGACCACGGAAGAACAGACTTGTAAACAGCAGACGAGGGAAGAACACACTGATGAACAACGGACCGGTGAACAACAGACGAGTGAGGGGTCCTTGTGCCTCCTGAAGGATCAGAGAAGGTCCTTGTGTCTCCTGAAGGATCAGGGAAGGTCCTTGTGTCTCCTGAAGGATCAGGGAAGATCCTTGTGTCTCCTGAAGGATCAGGGAAGATCCTTGTGTCTCCTGAAGGATCAGGGAAGATCCTTGTGTGTCCTGAAGGATCAGGGAAGATCCTTGTGTCTCCTGAAGGATCAGGGAAGGTCCTTGTGTCTCGTGAAGGATCAGGGAAGGTCCTTGTGTCTCCTGAAGGATCAGGGAAGATCCCTGTGTCTCCTGAAGGATCAGGGAAGGTCCTTGCGTCTCCTGAAGGATCAGGGAAGGTCCTTGTGTCTCCTGAAGGATCAGGGAAGATCCCTGTGTCTCCTGAAGAATCAGGGAAGGTCCTCGTGTCTCCTGAAGGATCAGGGAAGGTCCTTGTGTCTCCTGAAGGATCAGGGAAGGTCCTTGTGTGTCCTGAAGGATCAGGGAAGGTCCTTGTGTCTCCTGAAGGATCAGGGAAGATCCCTGTGTCTCCTGAAGGATCAGGGAAGGTCCTCGTGTCTCCTGAAGGATCAGGGAAGGTCCTTGTGTCTCCTGAAGGATCAGGGAAGGTCCTTGTGTCTCCTGAAGGATCAGGGAAGATCCCTGTGTCTCCTGAAGGATCAGGGAAGGTCCTCGTGTCTCCTGAAGGATCAGGGAAGGTCCCTGTGCCTCCTGAAGGATCAGGGAAGGTCCTTGTGTCTCCTGAAGGATCAGGGAAGGTCCTCGTGTCTCCTGAAGGATCAGGGAAGGTCCTTGTGTCTCCTGAAGGATCAGGGAAGGTCCTCGTGTCTCCTGAAGGATCAGGGAAGATCCCTGTGTCTCCTGAAGGATCAGGGAAGGTCCTCATGTCTCCTGAAGGATCAGGGAAGGTCCTTGTGTCTCCTGAAGGATCAGGGAAGGTCCTTGTGTCTCCTGAAGGATCAGGGAAGATCCCTGTGTCTCCTGAAGGATCAGGGAAGGTCCTTGTGCCTCCTGAAGGATAAGGGAAGGTCCTTGTGTCTCCTGAAGGATCAGGGAAGGTCCTTGTGTCTCCTGAAGGATCAGGGAAGATCCCTGTGTCTCCTGAAGGATCAGGGAAGGTCCTTGTGCCTCCTGAAGGATAAGGGAAGGTCCTTGTGTCTCCTGAAGGATCAGGGAAGGTCCTTGTGTCTCCTGAAGGATCAGGGAAGGTCCTCGTGTCTCCTGAAGGATGGATGACCTCCCCCCGCTGAGGGAGACGAAGGGAGCGCCGGTGAAGTCCTGGGGGATATCCTTCAGGACGGCAGAGTGTCCCGGGCAGGATGGAAGGGCGCCTGGCCTAGCATCCCTTCAGGAAGGGCATGGCTCCTGGAGGAGGAGGAGGAGGAGGAGGAGGAGGAGGAGGAGGACTGGACGTGGGCATGGCTCCTGGAGGAGGAGGAGGAGGAGGAGGAGGAGGAGGAGAAGGACTGGACGTGGGCATGGCTCCTGGAGGAGGAGGAGGAGGAGGAGGAGGAGGAGGAGGAGGAGGAGGAGGAGGACTGGACGTGGGCATGGCTCCTGGAGGAGGAGGAGGAGGAGGAGGAGGAGGAGGAGAAGGACTGGACGTGGGCATGGCTCCTGGAGGAGGAGGAGGAGGAGGAGGAGGAGGAGGAGAAGGACTGGACGTGAGCATGGCTCCTGGAGGAGGAGGAGGAGGAGGAGGAGGAGGAGAAGGAGAAGGACTGGACGTGGGCATGGCTCCTGGAGGAGGAGGAGGAGGAGGAGGAGGAGGACTGGACGTGTCAAAAAAGATGTGAGGAAAAGTTAAGGTGCGAGAGGTCGTGTGCTGGTGCGGGGCGCCCGCGCGCCAACATGAATAATCAAGGTCTATGTCAGAGGGCGCGGAGGCAACAAGCGTTGGTCCATCAAGGATTCTGCCTCACCCACCTCCTGCCCCCAGCGCCCCGCTACACCCCACCATCCTCCTCACGGCCTTGTATCCACCCCTCGCCCCGCTGGCTGGCCACTCCCCCTTCCTCCCCTCCCCCATGGTTACCACGCCCACCAGAACCACCACACGCCCCGCCCCCCCGCCGCGTGTCTCCTCTTCCCCGCCTCCTCCTCTCCTCCCCAGCACACGACCTCTCCCCGCCTGCCCACGCTCACTCACGCCCCTCTCACCTCGCCTTCCCCGCCGCTGCACGACGCCTCTCTTGCTCCCCACGATTACCTCTCCCAATCCTCTCCCCAACACTATCCTCTCCCCAACACTATCCCAATCCTCTCCCCAACACTATCCCAATCCTCTCCCCAACACTATCCTCTCCCCAACTCTATCCCAATCCTCTCCCCAACACTATCCCAATCCTCTCCCCAACACTATCCTCTCCCAACACTATCCCAATCCTCTCCCCAACACTATCCCAATCCTCTCCCCAACACTATCCTCTCCCAACACTATCCAATCCTCTCCCAACACTATCCCAATCCTCTCCCCAACACTATCCTCTCCCCAACACTATCCCAATCCTCTCCCCAACACTATCCCAATCCTCTCCCCAACACTATCCTCTCCCCAACACTATCCCAATCCTCTCCCCAACACTATCCTTCCTCCCCAACACTATCCTAATCCTCTCCCAACACTATCCTCCAACCTTCCTCTCCCAACACTATCCCAATCCTCTCCCCAACACTATCCCAATCCTCTCCCCAACACTATCCCAATCCTCTCCCCAACACTATCCCAATCCTCTCCCCAACACTATCCCAATCCTCTCCCCAACACTATCCCAATCCTCTCCCCAACACTATCCTCTCCCCAACACTATCCCAATCCTCTCCCCAACACTATCCCAATCCTCTCCCTAACACTATCCTCTCCCCAACACTATCCTCTCCCCAACACTATCCTAATCCTCTCCCCAACACTATCCTCTCCCCAACACTATCCTCTCCCCAACACTATCCCAATCCTCTCCCCAACACTATCCCAATCCTCTCCCCAACACTATCCCAATCCTCTCCCCAACACTATCCCAATCCTCTCCCCAACACTATCCTCTCCCCAACAATATCCCAATACTCTCCCCAACACTATCCCAATCCTCTCCCCAACACTATCCCAATCCTCTCCCTAACACTATCCTCTCCCCAACACTATCCTCTCCCCAACACTATCCTAATCCTCTCCCCAACACTATCCTCTCCCCAACACTATCCCAATCCTCTCCCCAACACTATCCCAATCCTCTCCCCAACACTATCCTCTCCCCAACACTATCCCAATCCTCTCCCCCAACACTATCCCAACCCTCTCCCCAACACTATCCTCTCCCCAACACTATCCCAATCCTCTCCCCAACACTATCCCAATCCTCTCCCCAACACTATCCTAATCCTCTCCCCAACACTATCCCAATCCTCTCCCCAACACTATCCCAACCCTCTCCCCAACACTATCCTCTCCCCAACACTATCCTAATCCTCTCCCCAACACTATCCCAATCCTCTCCCCAACACTATCCCAATCCTCTCCCCAACACTATCCCAATCCTCTCCCCAACACTATCCCAATCCTCTCCCCAACACTATCCCTCCCAAGCACTATCCCAATCCTCTCTCCAACACTATCCCAATCCTCTCCCCAACACTATCCCAATCCTCTCCCCAGCCTATCCCAATCCTCTCCCCAACACTATCCCAATCCTCTCCCCAACACTATCCCAATCCTCTCCCCAGCCTATCCCAATCCTCTCCCCAACACTATCCTAATCCTCTCCCAACACTATCCCAATCCTCTCTCCAACACTATCCCAATCCTCTCCCCAACACTATCCTAATCCTCTCCCCAACACTATCCCAATCCTCTCCCCAACACTATCCCAATCCTCTCTCCAACACTATCCCAATCCTCTCTCCAACACTATCCCAATCCTCTCTCCAACACTATCCCAATCCTCTCCCCAACACTATCCCAATCCTCTCCCCAGCCTATCCCAATCCTCTCCCCAACACTATCCCAATCCTCTCCCCAACACTATCCCAATCCTCTCCCCCAACACTATCCCAATCCTCTCCTCATCCAATCCCAATCCTCTCCTCACCCAATCCTATGAATCTTTCTGAGAAAATCATACCCCAAACCTCTCTCTCTCTCTCTCTCTCTCTCTCTCTCTCTCTCTCTCTCTCTCTCTCTCTCTCTCTCTCTCATATATCCCGTGTACTCAACCATCGACCAGCCCGGGAGGTAATGATGAACGGCTGGGTTGCCTGTGGGTCGACCGTCCTTCACAAGACTCGAACCCAGGCTCATAAGATTCGTGGGTCGGTCGGCACATACCACCTTCCCACCACTTCCTTCTCCAACAATGGTCAACAATAAACCTACTTCAATAAAGCTTAACACTAAGCTTAGCTTTGAGTCCTATCCCACAGTTTTCAACCTCAAAGCTTAGCATAAAGCTTTACGTCCGCCTTGCAAAGCTTGATATGCAAATTATATCTTAAACCAGATCGTATTCCTTCACTCAAACACAACACACACCTTCAGGTCGCCCAGTGTGACGCTGCGCAGCCTCACAAGGCCACACCACCTCAGTGTGACGCTGCGCAGCCTCACAAGGCCACACTACCTCAATGTGACGCTGCGCAGTCCCACAAGGCCACACCACCTCAGTGTGACGCTGCGCAGCCCCACAAGGCCACACCACCTCAGTGTGACGCTGCGCAGTCCCACAAGGCCACACCACCTCAGTGTGACGCTGCGCAGCCCCAAAAGGCCACACCACCTCAGTGTGACGCTGCGCAGTCTCACAAGGCCACACCACCTCAGTGTGACGCTGCGCAGCCCCACAAGGCCACACCATCTCAGTGTGACGCTGCGCAGCCCCACAAGGCCACACCATCTCAGTGTGACGCTGCGCAGCCTCACAAGGCCACACTACCTCAATGTGACGCTGCGCAGCCCCACAAGGCCACACCACCTCAGTGTGACGCTGCGCAGCCTCACAAGGCCACACCACCTCAGAGTGACGCTGCGCAGTCCCATAAGGCCACACCACCTCAGTGTGACGCTGCGCAGTCTCACAAGGCCACACCACCTCAGTGTGACGCTGCGCAGCCCCACAAGGCCACACCACCTCAGTGGGACGCTGCGCAGTCCCACAAGGCCACACCACCTCAGTGTGACGCTGCGCAGCCCCACAAGGCCACACCACCTCAATGTGACGCTGCGCTGCCCCAAAAGGCCACACCACCTCAGTGTGACGCTGCGCAGCCCCACAAGGCCACACCACCTCAGTGTGACGCTGCGCAGCCTCACAAGGCCACACTACCTCAATGTGACGCTGCGCAGTCCCACAAGGCCACACCACCTCAGTGTGACGCTGCGCAGTCCCACAAGGCCACACCACCTCAGTGTGACGCTGCGCAGTCCCACAAGGCCACACCACCTCAGTGTGAAGCTGCGCAGCCCCAAAAGGCCATATCACCCAGTGTGACGCTGCGCAGCCCCACAAGGCCACACCACCTCAGTGTGACGCTGCGCAGTCCCACAAGGCCACACCACCTCAATGTGACGCTGCGCAGCCCCACAAGGCCACACCACCTCAATGTGACGCTGCGCAGTCCCACAAGGCCACACCGACCAGTGTGACGCTGCGCAGTCCCACAAGGCCACACCACCTCAATGTGACGCTGCGCAGTCCCACAAGGCCACACCACCTCAGTGTGACGCTGCGCAGTCCCACAAGGCCACACCACCTCAATGTGACGCTGCGCAGTCCCAAAAGGCCACACCACCTCAGTGTGACGCTGCGCAGTCCCACAAGGCCACACCACCTCAAAATGACGCTGCGCAGTCCCAAAAGGCCACACCACCTCAGTGTGACGCTGCGCAGCCCCACAAGGTCACATTAACCAGTGTGACGGTGTGGATCACCTTGTACTAGTATGTCAACTTAGAGTAAACCTGAGGAAGAATACCAGGCTTGTAGTACCAGGTCGGTACCTGGTAATGTTGGTTGGTACCTGGTACTTCAAGAGTACCTGAGGAATATCACTGGTTCTGGTCGACCAGGAGAGGACAAGACCAGGTGCGCTACCTGGACCAGGAGAGGACAAGACCAGGTGCGCTACCTGGACCAGGAGAGGACAAGACCAGGTGTGCTACCTGGACCAGGAGAGGACAAGATCAGGTGCGCTATCTGGACCAGGAGAGGACAAGACCAGGTGCGCTATCTGGACCAGGAGAGGACAAGACCAGGTGCGCTACTTGGACCAGGAGAGGGCAAGACCAGGTGCGCTATCTGGACCAGGAGAGGACAAGACCAGATGCGCTATCTGGACCAGGAGAAGACAAGACCAGGTGCGCTACCTGGACCAGGAGAGGACAAGACCAAGTGTGCTACCTGGACCAGGAGAGGACTAGACCAGGTGCGCTACCTGGACCAGGAGAGGACAACACAGGAGGGTCAGAATACTAAGCGTGTTACCTGGTGTTCTTGTTGTACTAGGAAAGACTAGTGTCAATACGACCTTTACGAACACTAGGACCAGCCACCTGGTGGACTGATGCTACCTGGTCAAACGACCCAAGCCACAGATGGTACTAGGTACAATACCTGGTCGTGTTTTCATCCCGCCCGGAGACCAGGTCAACGCTCCAGAGGTGACCTGGTGTAGGTGGGTCATGTGGAGTGTTGACCTGGTGTGAGCGGGTCATGTGGAGTGTTGACCTGGTGTGAGCGGGTCATGTGGAGTGTTGACCTGGTGTGAGCGGGTCACGGGCAGTGTTGACCTGGTGTGAGCGGGTCACGGGGAGGTGGTGACCTGGTGTAAGCGGGTCACGGGGAGGTGTTGACCTGGTGTGAGCGGGTCACGGGCAGTGTTGACCTGGTGTGAGCGGGTCATGTGGAGTGTTGACCTGGTGTGAGCGGGTCACGGGGAGGTGTTGACCTGGTGTAAGCGGGTCATGGGGAGTGTTGACCTGGTGTGAGCGGGTCACGAGCAGTGTTGACCTGGTGTGGGCGGGTCACGGGCAGTGTTGACCTGGTGTACGAACACGTGACAGGTAGGTGACCTGTAACATCAGGTCAGGCAACACTAATAATCCAACACAGTAAACACACGACCACATCAACACATCTCGTAGTGTTCAACACGATGACAACCACAATATATAAAGCTTTCCCTATATAACACCTCTCTCTCTCTCTATCTCTCTCTCTCTCTCTCTCTCTCTCTCTCTCTCTCTCTCTCTCTCTCTCTCTCTTACCGACCTTCATACACTGAGACACAACAAGGGAGGGCAATCAACAAACTGACTACTTCCATGATGGAGTTGTGTTCACCTCATCGTATATAGTTTGCGTGTAGCGATCAGGTAGACGAGGACGAGCCGTTATGTTCCCTCCCTCCCTCCAGCCAGGCTGAGGAGGGACTTTCTACCTTCATCCAGCAACCTCTCCATCCATGAGTCCAGTTAGAAGAACCTCCGTAGCTTAAATTAATCCTAAGTTCGAATTCTCTCTACTTTCTCGTCCCGGTGCATTATTGCATGACAGCTAGAGACTGAGTGTGAACGAATGTGGCCTTTGTTGTCTTTTCCTAGCGCTACCTCGCACACATGCGGGGGAGGGGGATGTTATTCCATGTATGGCGAGGTGGCGATGGGAATGAATAAAGGCAGACAGTATGAATTATGTACATGTGTATATATGTATGTGTCTGTGTGTATATATATGTATACGTTGAGATGTATAGGTATGTATATTTGCGTGTGTGGACGTGTATGTATATACATGTGTATGTGGGCGGGTTGGGCCATTCTTTCGTCTGTTTCCTTGCGCTACCTCGCTAACGCGGGACACAGCGACAAAGCAAATTAAATAAATAAATAAATAAATATATATATATATATATATATATATATATATATATATATATATATATATATATATATATATAGGGAGCGGGGGGTTGGAAATCCTACTCTCTCGTTTTAGTTTTCCTAAAGAGGGAACAGAGGAGGGGAACAAGTGAGGATATTCCCTCAAAGGCTCATTCCTCTGTTCTTAACGCTACCTCGTTAACGCGGTAAATGGCGAGTAGTATGAAAAAAAAAAAGATATATATATATATATATATATATATATATATATATATATATATATATATATTTTTTTTTTTTTTTTTTTTTTTTTTTTTTCATGCTATTCGCTATTTCCCGCGATAGCGAGGTAGCGTTAAGAACAGAGGACTGGGCCTTTGAGGGAATATCCTCACCTGGACCTCTTCTCTGTTCCTTCTTTTGGGAAAAAAAAAAAAAAAAAAAAAAAAAAAAAAAAAAAAAAAACGAGAGGGGAGGATTTCCAGCCCCCCGCTCCCTTCCCTTTTAGTCGCCTTGTACGACACGCAGGGAATACGTGGGAAGTATTCTTTCTCCCCTATCCCCAGGGAAAATATATATATATATATATATATATATATATATATATATATATATATCAGTTAACATCGGGTCATCCTGCCAGGTACGTGAATCAAAACTCGACCCCAGCCTCCCGTCCACCCCAGGTCAATGCTGATAACGCATGATAAGATAACATGTACAGGAATGGATAACACGTTATCATAAATCCTTCACCAAATACAGTAGAAGGAGACTCTACAGAACCACTGTAGCGAGCTCTGTACCTGGCTACAGCTGGGGTCCATGAGGAAGGAAGTCTGGGTCCACGAGGGGCGTCTGTGGGCACCATGGTCAACAAGGTTAGTGTCCACACCTGGAAGGTCAAGACCTGAGGTGTGTGTGTGTGTGTGTGTGTGTATGTGTGTATGTGTGTGTGTATGTATGTGTGTGTGTATGTATGTGTGTGTGTGTGTGTGTGTGTGTATGTGTGTGTGTATGTATGTGTGTGTGTGTGTGTGTGTGTGTGTGTGGTGGTACGGTGGTAGATGACGACATATCCTTGTGGTCATCTACCTCACCACCACACACACACACACACACACACACATGATGGTGCCCACTGTCCAGGATAGAAATATCTACGGGCCAGAGAACAGCTGGTAAGGCCAGAGAACAGCTGGCACGGCCAGGGAACAGCTGGCACGGCCAGAGAACAGCTGGCACGGGACAGAGAACAGCTGGCACGGCCAGGGAACAGCTGGCACGGCCAGAGAACAGCTGGCACGGGCCAGAGAACAGCTGGCACGGGCCAGAGAACAGCTGGCACGGCCAGAGAACAGCTGGCACGGGCCAGAGAACAGCTGGCACGGGCCAGAGAACAGCTGGTACGGCCAGAGAACAGCTGGTACGGCCAGAGAACAGCTGGCACGGCCAGAGAACAGCTGGTACGGCCAGAGAACAGCTGGTACGGCCAGAGAACACCAGCAGTGTGGGCGTACCTGCCGCCCACACTGCTGGCCGCCCACCTGACAACCCACACCACATCTTTTATCTCAACAACATCACCCAGAGATGTTATCCTCCGTCATCAACATCTGAACATCTTCATCTACCGTCTACATCTATCAACCCTTCATCTACCATCTACATCTATGAACCCTTCATCTACCGTCTACATCTATGAACCCTTCATCTACCGTCTACATCTATCAACCCTTCATCTACCGTCTACATCTATCAACCCTTCATCCACCATCTTTTTTAACACCTACATCTACAGGATCTTATCTGGCATCTACAGCTAACGTCCCTTATTTGCTATCTACGTCTATAACCCTCTATCTACTATCTACATCTTATACTATCTAACTACCATCTACAGCTATGACCCTGTACCTACCATCTATATCTATCTACCATCTACCGCTGATACTAACCTATCTACCATGTACATCAAGGGACTCACAATGATTCTTTCTCTACCAACACAGTAGATTTCCCAGGTTCAGACACGGATGGTACACGGTAGATAATCTACTCAGTCCTTATCTTTATCTACTTCAGACAAACTGTTTGAGCTCACATCAAGCACAGACCAGAACTCAACCTACAAAACCTCATCTCTAAACACAATAACAAAATTATCTGAACATGACACTTGGCTTAAACAAAGATGAAACCGTACGAACACATGGCCAAGATGTGAGGCTGGCCAAGATGTGAGGCTGGCCAAGATGTGAGGCTGGCCAGGATGTGAGGCTGGCCAGGATGTGAGGCTGGCCAAGATGTGAGGCTGGCCAGGATGTGAGGCTGGCCAAGATGTGAGGCTGGCCAAGATGTGAGGCTGGCCAAGATGTGAGGCTGGTTAAGATGTGAGGCTGGCCAGGATGTGAGGCTGGCCAGGATGTGAGGCTGGCCAGGATGTGAGGCTGGCCAGGATGTGGATCTGGCCAGGATGTAAGCCTGGCCAGGAGGTCAAGCTGGCCAGGAGGTCAAGCT